>NC_036632.1:300000-580233 GCF_900079805.1 Fusarium fujikuroi IMI 58289 | reverse complement strand
GGTGGTCTCCGTGCCTTGAACGCCAACTACGACGGTTCTTCCAACGGCATCCTCACTGAGAAGAAGGGCCAACTTACCAACGACTTCTTCGTCAACCTTCTCTCTCCCGCCTACTCATGGGCCAAGAAGGATAGCCAGGGCGAGCTCTGGACCGGCACTGACCGCGCCACCAAGTCCGTCAAGTGGACTGCTACCCGCGCTGATCTGGTCTTCGGATCTCACGCTGAGTTGCGTGCTATCTCTGAAGTCTACGGTAGCGCTGATGCGAAGGAGAAGTTTGTGAAGGATTTCATTTCTGCGTGGACCAAGGTCATGAACCTGGACCGCTTTGATGTCAAGGCTGAGAAGTAGACCAAGTAGTAGAGTTTCTCAGTCACCTTTGACACATTTTTCTCGATTTACATATTTCTTCTTCATATAGTTCATTCATATAACTGTTCAAACTGCTTCAATGTGTAGCATTGTGTACACCAAAACTCCTCGTCCCCTGATGCAACCTTGATGTTGTACAAATGCGAACTTGCACGTGACAATGTCATATCATCCCAATCTCATCAGCAACCCCGCAACACTCGATAATCTGCTGACTTCACTCAACGAGTCCTACGACACGCATAATGGGACACCTGCTTGACCTCCCGGATGAGATCCACACTCAGATTTACACCTTGATAGGTGATTCAGATCGCCTAGCGCTTTTCCAAGTCATATATGTCAATAAGAGACTGCACAGAATCGCCTCACCGCTTCTCGTCCGTCATTGGCCGCTTCATCCCGAGATCCTACACAGAGAGGCACCTGCTCGCTTCGCACTGCATCTTGTGCGAAATTCTCACCTCCAAAGGGATGTAAAATCGATAGTCTTCGATGACCTCATTCGTATCGAAGAAGATGACCCATTGGTTGGTGTTGACGGACTTGATGAACTTGCTTTAGCAGCTCGTCAACGGTTTCCAGAGCTTGCCAATGACCCTGGCTGGTGCGAAGGACTAGTCACTGCAAAAATAGATCCGGTAGCGGCGCTTCTCTTAGTTCTATGTACCAGAATCGAGAGTCTCAACCTTACGATTCCGTACTACCAAGAGTCAAGACTGCTGGTGTTAAATCTTCTGTCTTTGGCTCTCAGGCATAACGGTCCCCAGCGGCCACTAGACAACCTTCAGCTCGTTGTCCTCAGATGGTACGACGATGACGATCCCGGAAACATTCAATGTGCGGCACCATTTTTCCACCTTCCGAATGTCAAAACACTTGCTCTCTCAGCGTTATCTGACGAGATACCGATCAAAAGCATCTCAGAGGAGAAGGACCAGACTGAACATTCCAGGTTGGGCTTGGATCCTGATATCTACGAGACACGGTTTCCTGTTGGCACTTCGCCTATCGAGGAGTTGTTCTTAGAAGCCGCTTGTCTCACGAACCGTGGACTGCTCACTGTTGTCAGCGCCTGTAAACGACTGAAGAAGCTCGTCTTCACTTGGAGAAACCCCACCCGAACGACTGATGACGGACAAAACAGCGCCCCGCTCATTCTCACTCGACAAGCGTTGCTCCTCCATGCCGCATTTTTGGAGGAGCTCGCGTTCAGTCTTGCCTCGCACCGCTTCAGGCATGACACGAGTTTTGTAAATGCGTCTAGTGCGCGAATGGAATGCCTTAAAGAGTGCTTTGGACAGATGAACAAGCTCAAGCGCCTCAGCATGGATATACATGTCCTCTACTATCGTGACAATTCAAGAAACGAGAAAATGCTGAATTTTCTACCGAGATCACTGGAGCACCTTGGCCTCCAATGCGATCTTGCGTGTTATCAACCACAGGTTCTGCAGCTTGTCGAATTGCTGTGTACGGTGCTGGAGGCTTGCGGCCCTGGTAACCGTTTTTGTTCGCTGAAAACTCTTGAGATATGGCTGTTTGTGTTTGGCGGCATAGACAAAGATCTATATAAGCCGGTAAGCGAGCTAGCGCGGGAAAAAGGCATCAAATTCACGTTTAACCACACATCTCATGGAGGGGGAAGCACGTGGGAGATAATGGGTATGATGCCTAAGCCTTATCCTCCTATCATCAATCCTAAAACAGTTAAGAGGGCGAGACGGGGTTCACTGTTTCATGGATGATGAAAGTTTGGATCCGAACAATTATACACGGTAGTATGTTTAGCAAGACTGAGTCATGTCTCAGTTATGATAATAAATATTGGCCTATGTGTAGTTGTCTCAGCTAAAAGTCTGAGACATGTAATCGAGAGTACTTGTTCTATTTCTCAGATAGCTTACAAGAGACGTAGGCGGAAGGCCTTTGACTTGGATAGACTCGTGTAATGGGCAACATCTACTCTTTATCCTTCATATGGAGGTTCTCCTGCTGCAGAGCTTGCTCATCGTCCGCCGCAAACTTGCTTCGATGCCTCAGTCTCGAACCATACTTCAAGAATAATAATGGCGTAAAGGCAAAGAGACTCGCCACCGCCGCTAAGATGCTCGTGGCAACATTACTACCCAACCCCGTATACATCTGATGCGTGAAGAGTGGAAATACCGCAGCAGTCAACGTACGCGTCAAGCTGATAGCACTGACAGCGCTAGCAGCATATTCTCCATAGCTGTCAGTGGCGTATCCAAAAAGCACGTAACTAAAATCGTTGAGACTGAATCCGATCATTACCAGACCAATCATGCTGACAGGCCAAGGAACATTTGTGACCCGCGGTGGAATGGTCCAGGCGAAAAGCCATAGACCGATGGCAAGAGATGGCGCCGCAATTGCAAACGACGCGATTTTGCTCTCTGGAAGGATGCGCCGGTGGGTTCGGCGGTATTTCTTGTATATGTGGGCGTCGTAGATCCGGGGGAGGATATTGAGCACCTCGCCGATCGCGATGGCGAGAAATGCGAGACTGGAGCTGTTCTGTGAGAAGTTGAATGGCGGCGCGGTGTAGACTATGGTAAGTGATTCTGTCAAGCCGTAAATGAGACCGAAAGCGATGGCGCATAATACGGCGCAGAAGAAGACCAGGGGATCTGTTACAAGGAACTGCAAGGGTCGGAAGAGAGCGTTCTGCGCAAACGTGGCCACTGTAAACCCTTCTCCCTCAACATTGCTAGACTTGACATCTTCGATAGCAGTCTCTTCCCGTATTTCCTTGATAATCTTGTCGAGTAATTGGTTTGCGTTTGACTCCTTTGTGAAGATGCATGCCGCAGCGGTGGCAGCCATGACAATTGTAGAGATGTAGTATACCCAGCGCCTAGTTTAATTTCAGATCAGAAAGCATATCAATTGCTCGTAGACTTACCAGCCAATGCTCGAAGTGATGTATGTCGAGTAAATTGGGCCCAGTGCTAGTCCCAGCATACCGAGGATGGTATAAATGTAGACGACCCAGATCCTATGTTCAGCATTATACATGTCATCAAAGTTGCCAAAAGCGACAGTCGCTGGAATTGCCGCAGCCACGCCTTGGAAGAACCGACCGAAGTATACACCGATTATTGACGGCACCGCGGCTACTATCGCCGAGGAGATGCAGAAGATCGTTGCTGCAATGATGTATATGGTTCGTCGTCCGAATACTTCTGAGATGGGTGAGCAGAAGATGCTACCTATGGTTTGACCCAACAAGTATCTGTTTTCAAAATCAGCAATAGCATTGCCGCCCTGATTAGCTTCGAAGCTTACATGGTGACGAAGACGAAATAGGCCATCGTTCTGCTGACACCGTACTCCTCTCGTGCCGAGTCTGCAGTGGCTGTCTGGAACATCATCAGAAGAGTTATATCCGTAATAGTGACCAAACTGACCCCAGAAGAGCTGATCGCCGTCATGTACATCTCCAACCAGCATATGAGAGCAGCAGTGTATGTCTTTGTCCCAAAGCTCCAATTCCGGGGGTGTTGGCCAGCATCTTCATCCCAGCAAATACGATTGTCGCCGTCGACATGAACTCCCTTGCCTTGAACAGCATCTTCAATTGAGCCCTTTTTTGTCATTGCGCTTTCCGGAGATGATTGCGTAGATTATTGAGAACTAATCATAAATTGACTTGTCTGTCACAGCTGCGGCAAAAGAGTCGCTTTCGACAACCTCCGTTATTCCAGACTTCTAAGCATGTATCATGAGGAAGGTCGCAAGAAAGAAGGTCTAAGGGATAGTCTACATAGGGGGCACATCGAAATCCTTGCATCGGGCCCCTAGACGATCGATCTGACGGGCCGTAGCCGGATTAGTGATCGATCGGGTGTGTAGGCATCATCTGCCTCTACCCGTCCCTCATGTGCTTACATCCAATCATCAGCTGTGGATGACGTTGAAGACTTTGATCGTTTAAAACTTGTGCGATAGTTTTAATATCATCTATTTTTGAGACGGGTAGGAAAAATCCGAGCCCTTTGAAGATTACTCTTTGCGCATACAAGCTCGAATTAAACATTTGAGAAGATCAATGACGCGCTGTCGACTATCAGCATCACCACTTGTCCTTTCTGAGACCGTTTGTGAAACCGCAGAAAGCTTGTGAACGGATTCATACTAGCATCTCTCCCATTATTCTTAAACTACCTTGTATTGAATGGGTTTAAAGCTACCGCCATTAGACTTGCCAGCTGAACAAGCAGTAATAGCAATAATGAGATCCATCTCCGCGACAAAGTCGATATGATCACCAGCCTTACTGATAGGTGGCTCCACCGTGAATTTGCCCGATTTGCCATCTACAGGCACATTCATGAAGCAATTGAACGCGCAAGGAATGCGATCTGGCGCGATGTCGTATTTGCTTAGCGCAAGGGAGAGGTTGCCGAAACAGCCGTGGTGCGGCTCCTTGTCGCCGTAAATGATGCGGAAGGTGTCTTTGGAACATGGCGTAAGCAGAAAGTCGTGACGTCCGCAAGTGTCGTCGATAATTTTGAGCATGACATTGCTGCGGTTAGAGTACAGCGGGTGGTTGGTTGTTAGGTAAATGGTGTCTGCATAGTCAAATGTGCGTCCATTGGATATGACCTCGTCTGTGTCGTGTCGGTTGAATGCCACAAGGTCAGAGACTTGGCCGCCTTTCGGATCGACCACTGTTAGGCGTTGGCCTTTGTTGACGAAGAAAGAAGTTCCTGTCCGGGGCGCCAGTTCGATGATGCCATCGGGCAATTGTCTAGTATCCTCCATTCCGGGAGTTCGGCAGGGGCTGTGATCAGTCGATTGTGGCAGGTTAAGTGCTGAATCGAGGTGAACCGTGAATCAAATGGTAGATATTGAGGCCGTTCCAGAAACGGGACGGTTATTGAGCTACGAGATATTCCATGACTTTGTAGTATTGAGCATCCTCAATAGTTGGCAGATTACAGCAGCAACTCGTAATATTCATCATTGCTAGTTTCGCTCTACCGCAGGCCTCGCATTATTAGACATAAAAAATCTATGCCTAATTAAGAATTGATCTGTACAGAAGTATAAACAGGCTTAACGGCTTTCCTTTCATCTAGTGTAGATCATTTGCTGGATCCTGATCAATCAGCTGAGGGACCTAGCCCAGAGCAGTCGATTTGAATGCCAGCTGTGACGAGTATTACGAGATCACATGGTAATGTTGATCAGAGGGTGACCGCAGCATTCCGTTGTCGATGATGCGACCATCAAAGGCATGACCTCAGTGGCTCGTGTTTTAACACCCGGGAGGATCCACCTTTCCCCAGACTCGATCTGTCATCCCGATAAATCTGGGGGAGCCACAGAAGACGACTGCACCACGAAAAGCTGCAGCAAAATGATTTATAGCGTAATTAGATGATAAGCTAGAAGCTTATCTCGGACAATTCTTGCAGTTGATCGATCTGACAGCCGATGCTTGCTTTGCGCACTTTACCTCGAAATGGTTTGCAGCCTATTTACACATCGGAGGAAAAGTTCCGGCCGGGATATATGTATGCATCATCGCTTGGCGCATACATCATGTTGATTTCATTAGTTCTATCCATAGAACAATTTCAGCAACAACCATGACGCTATTGGGAGTTTTGTGTTACGGATCTTTCCCAGAAGCCTGACAGCTCAATCCGAGACTAGCTTCCGATCCTGGCACTTCAGTCAATTCACGTCAATGACTTATACTTTGTCCTCTTGGTATTATGAACATTGCCAGGTTGCCACTATGATAGTACCTATAAGTTGAGTCTACTCCCACTTACAACTGATACTGAACTGGCATTCTCTTTGAACATATGACGTGCTATTACTACGTATTCTCAAACTGCCCTCATCATGCAGCTTGCTATCATTGCCGTCATCTTATTCACCGCCGTTACGGTGGTGACCAAGTTAATACAATTTCGAAAAGCCCCTATCAATCAGTTCTTAAAGAAGTTGAGATTTATAGCGAACGGACTCACACTCGGGACACCTCCGTCGAAACAGGAGGAAGCCGCCTTACGCGCCGATGACGGGAATGAAATCCCTTCATCTTCATCAGCGGACCTGTTGACGAGGTTCGCGACTTACTCATCGTGTGCAATTGCAAGACTGACATGCTATCAGGACTGAAGTTGAGACTCGGTTCGGCAAGGATACTTGGCAAGGCCTTGCGTACCACGATTTCAAAAGCGCAATATTAGCCAAGGGGAGTGGCATGAAAACCTTTCCTTGCGTATATGCCACCATGGGATATCGATCAGACGACCATCGCTATGTTTTCCTCGAGTCAGACGACCCATCATCGCCCCATAATGTGCGCAAGGTATCTCTAGCTCTAGCCGAGTATCTTCGCATGTCAATCTCTCTGGGTCCTAATACATCACTCGTCATCATCGGCGCCCCCTCCGAGAAGCAGCGAACTGTCGAAGAGTATAACCGTACCTTCTGGGACATGCTTCGAGGTCTTCGTATCTGCGATCCAAGACCTTGGCCAGAAGATATTCCACAAGATACAGAGGATGCTAAGTGGACGTTTTGCTTCAATGGAGAGCCTGTGTTTCCGGTCATGTTGACCCCAGCACACCAGAAGCGATGGAGTAGACATATGAGTGTACCGGTGATTGCACTGCAACCGAAGTGGGTGCTGGACAATCTGCTTGGAACTCCTGAGAAACGAAAAGCTGCACAGAGCAAAGTTCGGACCTTGTTACAGAAGTATGATACGATAGGTGTCAGTCCGGATCTGACCGCTTATGGTGCAGTCGGTACTAGCGAAGCCCGCCAGCTATGCCTACAGGACAAGAACGAATCAGTTCAATGCCCATACCGCAACTTTGATAGCTAGACAATAGAGCTACAGAAGTAGATAATAGATTTCTTTGCATTCCTTATCACACGCCCCTTGGCGAGCAGCTCTCACTCATGAATCAGAACTTGGCAATTTGAAGGAGCAGTTCGGTGGTGCTGCTTATACGTCAGGTATCTTGCATCTTCGTGTGCGACTACGGTTGGATTGGTCAATCAAGCAGAACAAAAATTATACGGTTGAACAAGTCTTGATGATAGAGTGTAGTTTATTGCCGACAGGACAGAAGCTACGGGCAAGGCTCTATGTGATCGGCTATCTTGCCTAGTCCGCTGGGCTATGACAACTAAGCTTCCATTGCAACTCGGACCTATTCACTGTCAGAATGTGTTACCAAGTATGAAGAGTCGATATGATGTACCTCTTTAGCTGTGTCGTAGTCAAACATCCATTTATCAAAGGGCAGAGTGTTGAATGGTGCATTGCCGTCGCCTTCACCCATGAGTAATGCCCTCTGCTCGTCCGTCAACTCGGATCCCGGGGGTTTGCCAGAGTTGTATAGCTTGTAATTCCACGTCGAGCCATTCTGAAGTCTTGTCACCCGAGGAATGCGAATCTTCTCCCATGTCTCGATTGTCGTCGGCACGTCCCGGCTGCTCTCCGAGAACAGTATGGACAAGGCATCTATATCCTCCACAATAGAGCTGAATCCTTCCGCCAGGTTCGGAAGCATGGCATGCGCCGAGTCTCCAAGAAGTACCAGCCTCCGCTTCGGACTCGACCACGTATCCAAAGGTTCCAGTCTAGCCAGCCGCCAGCGGGAGCAGCTCTGCACCATGTTCGCCAAAGCAACGACCGTGGGGTTGAACGACGAGAAGAAACTCTTGACGACTTCACTGTCGTCAGTCGCATCAAAGAGCCTTTTCTCACTGGCTTCGCTGTCTGCAGCACCGTGTTGAATCGAGAACATGATGTTGAACAGGCCTCGATGGTGATTGTACTTGCCGATGGCATATCCACCGTGGCCAGCCCACATGATGCCATTTTCTGACTCGGGCTGCTGACAGAGGGATTTGGTTCTCTCGTCATTGGCGAGCATTTCGGCTGGGATCTCAGTTGGGTAATGCGTCGAAGGCGCTCGGATCACGGTGAGACGAGATGGGTCGACATGAGAAAGAACTTGAGATCGCAGACGAGACGATATCCCATCAGCCGCCAAGATCAAATCTGCCGTGACTCTACTGCCGTCCTTGCAAGTTGCATATGCGGCTTGGTCATCCTCTTCAACCGTGATGATCTCATTTCCGAAGTGCACCTTGGCTCCTGCTTTGCATGCCTCGTCATATATAACGGTCTGCAACGCCTGGCGATCAGTGGACCACTCCGGAAACTTAGAATAAATACCAGGATTGAGAGTATGCAACAGCTCGTTCGTGTTGCCATTCCGAGTCTCGTGCACTTTGATCCGGGCAGTCACAGCTTCAAAGGCTTCGCGCATCTGCCATCGGTAGAAACACCTGACGCCATTTGATCTCACAAAGATGGCTCCGCTCGCAGTGGATAGCGATGGAGATCTCTCGAAAAGGTCGACTTCATGGCCGTCGCGCGCCAATCGGCACGCTGCGGTGAGACCTCCTAAGCCTCCGCCTGCAATGACGATGCGTTGTTTCTTCACATCCATTGGTGCTGACAGGTCTTGCTTAGGCCGGCTTGAATAGCGAAAGGTTGAGAGTGAATGTCTCCAAGGTCGACACGCAAAAGCCTCTTATAATCTGGCTTGACTTGTTTAGTAGTTGCGTCACATCGCATTAGATACCGTTCCATGATTACGGACTGAAGGTAATCTCACATAAGATACAGCGGCGTAATACAGCGATCATAAGCAAATATAAGCACTAGAGGTCATTAGCTCGGAATGTTGGAGCAATTTCATCCGAGGAAATTAGGATATAGCTTGTACACAAATTGGAAGTCACAAATCAAAACAGTTACAGACCAGTCAAGATGGGTGGTCTAAGGCGCTGCACTCAAGACGTTGTCTTACCTAGTTAACTAGGAAGCTTTGCAGTATCGAAAGATTCTTGGGTTCGAATCCCAATCTTGACAAGTTTGAATTTTTGAATTTTTTATACTTGGTCCTAATTTTATTATGAGGTTTTTCCTTTCCCTCTTAAAGATAACTTAATATATTTTTAAATATTATTTAAAGGAGCATTATAAATTATTAACTATTAATAAGATAAAATTCTATCAACATTTTAGGTGCTTAAGTATTTATGTTAAACTTCCTTATTAAATCCTTAAAGGATATTAACTATACTACAATAAATGCTAATTTCATTACTAATTCGTTACAGTTACCCTCCAATATCTACTATCACATAATCGCATTCCCTCTGCTATGTGGAGGTCAACCTTAACAAGTCACTCAATAAGGCCAATAATGCAGAGACTAATTTCAACGACCCTAAGCGCGGACATTAATATTAAAGGAAGCACTTATAAGATGAGACTGATGGAACTTACGTCGATACACAGGCAAGTACCAGTGCGGCAAAGAACAGAGGCTCCGATGGTTCAGTATCATCATCAAGAGCGTTACCACCCGGCCACCAATCTCGGAACCATCCGAAGCAAGCAAGGCAAGCAATTGATCCAAGGGTAATGAAGCAATGTATAACGAAGCTGAATGATGGGCGAACGGTCGGAAGAGTCTTGGTCACTGAGCAGACGAGTTCTATCAATGACCAGCAGAGTGCCGTGACGAACTTACTGATTAGCCGACAGCCTGATAAAGAGTCGTAGTAGACTTACCGCCGGACCTAATATTCCAATAGCGACAGCATTCCTCGATGCAGGGATAGCTGCAACAACAATGCCCGAGATTGCAACACAAAGGACTAATACTCGCAGAGCCAGGCCAAGGTTCCTGAATCTCGGTGGCTTCTGTGGCTGAGAAATCGCGGTTTTGGGATCGTCTTCCAAGTCCATGTTTATTGATAGGGCTGATAAGATAGGTAACAAAGCATAGTTGACCTTCAACAAGGTCATTCAAGGAAGCGATGCCATCACGCCTCTTTAAGGGTTTCACAATGGCAAGATAGGCTGACGCAGAATACGTAAAATGGTCATGAGACACGGGCGAAAAATTGCACCGCTGCTCCCAACGACTGATTTCCCAACATTTCCATATTAAAAATTTTATAATGACATGCCACTTTTTTTAGCCTCATGACGCAAGTGTCACTGACACGTGAAGACGGAGCGCAAGGCTGGCTGTAAAGCCCGTTGGCTTTTTATCTCTGGAGCCACGTGGGTATTCGCCGATAACAACAAATTAGGATCTACCTCGACTTTGACTGCTTGAAATCATGGTTTGAGGTATTTACTAACAGATGTCGATATGCAGGGACCCGCAAGTGTTAAATCGTCCATAGAGATAAACGCCGTTTTGATAAAGATGTCAGAATTGGGTTTAGCTTGCGAGACATGTCATGATCTAACTGGGTCTTGGGGACCATGACTAACGATAGCTTCATGCCCATCACATGCTTAAAGTGACTGCCTATTACGCAATTTAGATAAAATAAGCTTTGATAAGGACACGGAGGCTCGGGAGAACTGCTACCGGAGTGCGAGGACACCGTCGGGTCGGGGAGATCTGTCTGCGTTGCTGATGCGTGGGTGGCTCGTCATCCCGTCGGAGCATTTTAGAGCTGAGCTTGCCCGCCCAACTGCAGATTAGGGCTGATCATAACTACCGGTTCTGACTCCCGGTTATTCTCAAGCTGAGCCACATGAAGGCTTGGCAAGCCAACAAAGCGACAGCGCGGGTCCGCCGGCCGTTCCTAAGCTGACTTACACTGAAAGTAAGTCGGCCTTGTTTCCCAACGCCGTTACAAGTCACATGCCATCACTAACTGACGCTAAGCTGACATGCAATATCTCACTCCTGCAGTTTCTATAGGTAGTTGTCCGGAATCCAGATTATTTGACTTACGATGGTTTCTAACCGGGTCTGGTGCACATTGCGGTCTGTCCGAGGCTTGCAAGACCTTTGACAATTACAATAATCAAGTCTCGTTCAAAATCCCAAACCGAATAAAGTCGCATTCCTTTCGATACGTCTAATGACTCGGTTAGAAAGCGATGGGAGTTGTCCTGGGCCTCCGAAGCGAGCGCCGCTTCATTACCCACCAAAGCTTAATGCGATATTTATATCACTGATATACATAGTGAGATCGATCGAATTAGTTGGATGACCATATTCTTGATCCTAACGAGTTGCAGTCCATTGTGTCCAAAAACAATGTGTCAAAGTCTGGTCAAGCACGTGATATTGCTGCCTAATTCGCGTCTTACATCCCCATAGCCCCAAACGATATCAGTAATTATGCTATCAATCTCATAAACCAGAGCGCCATGGCTCGTCTCAAAGATATACCGAATGAGATCCTCACGAGTATCTTCACCCATCTCTCTGACATCAACCACTCCAGCATCTTCAACGTCACTCTCGTCAACAAGCATTTCAATCAGCTCGCCAGCCCTCTCCGCGTCCGCCACTGGAGCGATGAAGGATACTACGGCTACTACGACGGTGATTCGCCATGTCCACCAATCTCAAGACTAGCGCTCGAACTCTTGCGCCACCCTGAATATCGTCTACAAGTCAGGACTCTATCGTTTTCATACTTTCAAAGAAGTGGTGATCGCGATGCGGCTCGGATTCCCATGAAACCTGAAAATCTCCAGATGCTCGCTTGGGCAGCTGAAGAAGTGGTTCCGACACTCGCTGAGTCAACATATATATGTGCCCGTATTCTCGAAGACAATGACGACGCTATCGCTGTGCTCGTCCTGGCATGGGCGACGAACTTGAGAAGCCTCAGTGTCACCATTCCGTTCTTTGACCCGACACCAGAATATGATGAGGGTCCTTTGGTTCTGCGCTTTGCAAAGCAACTGGCTCTTCGTTTTGACAGCAAAGACCTCAAACCAAGCACACCGCTACCACTGGCGAAGCTTCGCGAACTCGAGTTTCGACACGAAAACATCGAAAGCATTGTTGGGCTCAAGTACCTGACGCCGTTTCTGTATCTCCCTAATCTCAAGAACCTCAAAACGTATAGACTTGGTGATCAAGAGTACAACGATACTCAAGAGAGCGTCCAAAACTATATCAGAGACAAGTATTGCATGCCATTTCCGAAGGGTACTTCGTCTATTGAGTCCATCACCATCAAAGAGTCGACCTTGTCGAGTGATGGGCTCTCAGATCTTCTCGGATCTTGCCGCGGCTTGAGGCATTTCTACCTCCACTTCTCCTTCGACCTCGAGGAGAATAAACGCAACTGGACAACACTAGCTAAGAGCCTTGTTAATCATGAAGAATCTCTGGAGGACTTGGATCTATGTGTTGATAACTGTGATGTTGAGTGGGTAGGAGATACTGTTGACGATGGGGCAGGCGATCCGAAGCCTGTCGATTTCACAGATTGCTACCACCATCTCACTGGTCTCAAAGCCCTTAGGGTTCCTATGCCTCAACTATCTGGCTACGATCTATGGAAGCATTCAGGATGTCCAAAGGCTAGTCTTGTGCGCTTACCGGAATCTATCCAGCATCTCAGACTCTTAGACATCAACTTGTGGTCTAACGCCCGACGCCTTTCCGAACATGAAATCTCGCCCTTCTTGGATTTTGTTCTTAATCTCATCAAGGAGACAGGACCAGAGGGCCGTTTAAGAAATCTGCAGACACTGGATTGTTCCAAAGCACTTTGGGACGACCCGATGAGAAAAAAGATACAAGAAATCAAGAATCTGGCGGAAGAACGTAGGGTTATTATTCTCCTTCACTCATAAACAACTGATATTTATGGCAGACTATTCGTGCATGAGTGCAAGTAAATTACGTATCAGGTTCATTATCTAATCCTTTATAGATCTTAGAAGCTGAGGACCAAGTCCTTCAACTTTTGGAAGTTGGGAGTTCCGTAACCAGTGGTAGGATCCCATCCAGCTGTGGCGTTCCAACGAGCACCAGGAACTAGACCAGATCCAGCGGGCTCAGGTTGTCCAGACTGAGTGTTGTTGCCATCACATCCAATAGCATAGCCACCGGTGATGTCAGTCAAAACCTTAGGTCCATGCTTGTAGATAAGAGGGTTCAACCAGCCCAAGCTCTTCTTACCAGCCTTGAAGCGAGCATCGTTCAACAGACCAACGATAGCAGCCCAGACGGGAGCAGCAGCACTGGTGCCTCCACTTCGAGCCTGTTTACCATTGTAGATAACCTCGTAGTCAGGAGCAACACTGTGTCCAGCGACATCAGGGAAACCTCGGCCCTCCCAGTTGGTGTAAGGACCGTAGTACTTCTTGGTCTCCTTGGAGACAGTCTTCAAGTACTTCTTGATCGCCTTGTCCTGGTAGCTAGGTCGGGGGAAGTACTTGCTGAAACCACCGGAAGATCCCTCCCAGGCGATCTCGGGGGTGACATCGACGGTGCCGCCAACGGAGGTGAGGTAGGGGCATGTGGCGGGGAAAATGGCGTTGAACTCGACGGTCTTGTAGTCAGGAGCAAGGCAACCGGAACCGACACCGATGTCACCGGAGGAGAAGATGACGCTGATACCTCGTAGGCCGAGAAGGCCGATCATGTTACAGGTGAGTGTAGCATATTCACGAGGGACGCTCTGTTGCAGAGTTAGATGGTTTTTGTAACAGGAACGATATGATGGAACTTACGTCTTCTTCATCACCGTAAGAAGTGGAGATGACAGCAGGGAGATCCTTCTGGCCCAAGAGGTAACGGAAGAAAGGCACATAGGGCTCGTTCTGGTTATCCTTCTCGGTAGGCTGATCGATGTTGGGAACGAAGGGTCTGTGCATGTTAGTAACTCTTGGCCTGATATAGGATGAATGAAACTTACGGTGAACCTCCAGTGATGTACTGCTTGAAAGGAAGAGGATGAGCAATTCCAACAATGTTCTCGGCATCGAGGTTAGCTTCTCCGTAGTTTTTATGCGCAGTGTTCTGATCATCAGTGCCATTGTTGATCAAAATAGTGGTGTAGTTCTGCTTAGGAATGCCAAACAGCTCCTCAAACTTGAAGACATCGGAGTAAATAGCAGCCTGGCCGAGAAAGCTGCTGAAACCGATCTCGCTTCCAGACTTGGCATCGGGAGTGTAGTCGCCAATGTTGTACATCTGCTTGAGACAAGAAGGGGTGATGCTTGTTTGGCAAGACGCATCAACAGTGCTCTTGGAGGGGGAGACCTTGCGCTCTTGGAGAGTGCGTGATGGGTGAGGCACGGGGTTGAAGGCAACGGTGCCACCAAAGTTTGTGCTAGGATCAACGAATTGAACGTGATCAGCTACATCATCAGGAATGGAGTAAGACAGCGTTCTCAGCTTGGTCTGACCATCCTTGGTGTAGTACTGGTAATCACCTCCAAGAAGCGTGTTGGCCTTCTCAACATCAGCAGCAAAGTCAATGAAAGCACCGTTGACCTTGTAGTGCTTGATGCCCTTTGACTTGAGCCACTTGGTCACACTAGCAACAGCCTCCTTGGAGGGAGAGAGAGTGCTGGTGAGCTCATCGTGGGACAGCCAGTTGCCGTAGTTGGCGCTGTCGGGGCTGGAGAGGTCAAGAAGCTTCGATTCGAGCTGGTCCACGTTTTGCATGGTTAGTGCAAGACTGAAGACGTGCTGCGTGTTGGAAGCGACTTTGGCGGTTTTCTGAACCTGCCAGCCTTGAGGAGCTTCGGCATGGTGAGAGAAGGATTTGCCAAATGCTGAAGGGAGCGCCGATAAGGCGAGGACCAGGTTCTGGGAGGAGATATACATGGTGACGTGGGGCACCTAGCAGAACAAAAGAATGACTTGACAAGACCAGAAACTGGATGACAGATAAAACTTCTGATCTCTGTGAATTTGGCTCATTTATCTAAATTATCACTTCTTATCACTTATCACGAATTGTCAAGTTCAGGCACCTCTGGATAACACGGCAAAGAAATGGAGAGGACGATTCACAAAAGGACTCAGTGTTGGACAAAAGGCCTCCGGGGTTCTTGGCGCCGAGCTTCTCGATTGGGGGCATTTTCCGTATCCCGTATGCAGATCATGATGCGATTAGTCCGATATGGGAAGTTACTCAGGGGCGCTCTGTGGGGTCACGCACGGATAACGGCATTCGCTATCTTATCTGTGAGGGAATGTTTGTGTTGGTTCTGGTTCCTTTTTTGATGGACTTTTTGTTGGATGAATCACGCGATCTGGAGGACAAAAGTGCGTTGCGGAATGGGACGGGGATGGAAGGTTACACGGATGTAAATACGGAAATGGTGAGATTGAGTTCGAGGTTATTAGGTATTGAGTTTACGGAATTAGTCATGCATCACACAGGGCACATGCCAAGCGAGTCGGCGGGAAGGATTGCTTCTGGAATAATGCCGTTGATGGGTCTACTGGGAATAGTCGGGTATAGAAGGTCTTGAAAGTACGAAGCGTTGATCCGTGAATCCTTGGCACTTATCACAAAATGATGTTGGTGCTCGCGTGGCAATTAATTCAGAGCTTTGCCCATCAAAACAACACAATGATCAGCGCTTATGACTTTCTGTGTAATATAGATCTATAAAAATAAATTCTATTACTTTCTACCTTTGGATTGAAATGTTGAGTGATTTTCTGTCGAGATATAGACATTGAATCATTTATAAGCCATTGCTCTAGGTTATCCAACTTCACATACCGGTCGTATATATTGTACATGCTAACGTCAGATACGGGGAAACCGGCTACCCCTAGAAACTGGCTACCTGCTTTTTAACCTAACTACCTAATTTATAATATCTTAATTAATTTATAACTTTACTAATTTTAATTATAGAAACTTATAAACTATATTAATTAATTTAGAATAATAAAATTTACTAAAAAAGATATAAGTGCCGCTTTTTAGATAGTTGTAAATAGAATTTCTGTAAATAAAGCTGCTATAGCTTATAGTATTAACTATTCTACCCTTTAAAATCGGATTAAAGGTGCTATAACACTAAAATAAGCTTATAAACCTAATTAAAAGCTTTTAGCTATTTAGGAAAGGCATTTAAGAGATTAGATACTGGTTTAAGCCGATTTAGGATGTTCTATATTATATTAGCAGGTCTAATACTTTATAAACTAGATTATAATATATAATAGCTTCTTAGAAGGCATTAGAAAATATTAGTTATCTGCTTTTATAAATAGAAATAAGAAAGTAAAGACTTTACTAGAGAAATATATAGATTCTAATTAATATAATAGAGTATTTACTAAACTTATTAAGGCTTTCTTTATATTATTATTAATGCCAGTAGTTTAAATAGTTAAATAGAGAAATAGATATAATATTAATAAAGTTAGTATAATGGAAGGGATAGGACTAAATAGTCTTTTTATTAGGTTAAAGGATAAGAAGTCAGTATTTATTTATTAGCCCGGTTTAAGGTCTTAGTGTGACGGTTGGGTTTCTAAACAGGTAAACTAGTCCGTACTAGGTTTATGTTTGCAGATAATGTAGGGCGTAATGCTGAGCTTTACAAGGTGTCACGTCTCTTAATAATTAAGTAATATATATTAGGCTTATTAATATAAAGATACTTTATTAATAGCTAGTAAGCTAAGTTCTATTTAATACTAAATAAATATATATATATATTAAAATATCTTTAGTAGGGTTAACTATATATAAGGTTATTATCAGTCCTGGCGTAATATATTCCTAAACCGCTATTAGTCTAATATTAGTCAGTCCTATATAGAATTAATCTATTATTAGGTTCATCCTCTAATATTAGTTACATTTTTATTAGATAAAGATTATAGGCCCCTTATATATACATAACGTAAATACTAGAGTTATAATACAATCTTCCCTCTTTAGTAGTCTTATCCTTAAGGCCTATTATCTTAATTAATATTATATATCTTTTAGTAAGTCCTAACTTAAACCTTTTATTAACATATCCTGCTATATCTAACTATATTTCTAAGTAGATATCTTAAAAAGATTATAAAATTTAAATGCTTACGCTTTCTGTAGAATTTATATATAAGAAAGCCGATATGCTATATACTTATTATTTTTAGGCTAGCAAGAGTGAAAAATGTTTTATATCTGCAGATTCCTTACGTTACAGTAAATATATTTAGGCTAAAAAGTCTTATAATAGTATCTATATTACTTTTTTATATAAGTTACTATATCTTCTTAATTTTTTAAGGTCCTTACTAAATTTACAGTAATATCTTTAATAAAATAAAAAAAGAAATTAGAAAATAATAAAGATTAAGTAAGTAAGGATCTTCTTAAGCTTTATAAGGAGATAGTAGCTTTATAAACATGCCTTACTAAAGCTGCTAGTTATCTTTTCTGCATTTATAAGATTTAAAATTAGGTAAAAGAGAAGCATTTTAAAGCTATTTATTAGGATTTGCAAGAGGTAGAATAGTAAGATACTTTATTATTAATATTAGATACTTATAAAAGTGCTCTAGTTAAGGATCTTTAGGTTAATTATATCCTAAATAATATTAACTAATCTACTTTTAGTTTAGGGGATAACTTCCTTAATACTTTGCTTTTATTTGATTTTAGTAGAACTTCTTTAGGAATCTCTAGGCATTAATAAGGTATTTTAGTAATTCCTATATATTTTCACTTTCCAGGTAGTTTTTCCACTTAATAAGGTATTCTATTTTCTTATTAACTATCCTTATTTTCCTTATTACTTTTACTTTATAGCTCTCTAGTCTTTCTACCTTAATAGGCTTGTTATATATTTTAATGTAAATTATATCTGCTGCTGATTTAAGCAGTAAAATATAAAAGATAGGATAGATCCTAACCTTTAGTAGTAATTCTAGTTTATAGTTATTCTTTAAGACCTTCTTAATAATTTTATACGGTCTAATATACTTAAAATTAAGTTTATGATTTAGTTGCTTAGTAGTAATATTTCTTATAGATAGGTAAACTATATCTCCCTCTATAAAGGTAAGTCCCTCTGCCTTCTTAGGATTATAATATCGTTATATCTATTTTCTAATGAATTTAAGTTCTATTTAAAGTTTATTATATAGGTTCTTTAGGTTGTTACTCTTAATTATTGCCGCTAGGTTAGTTATCTTAAGTTCTTATAGGTCTTAGTATACTTTTAGTATAAACCCGAAATTGGTATATACTGGTATAAGCTTTATACTTTCGTTATAGGCAGTATTATATACTAGCTAGACATATAGTAGTTTTTTAACCTAGTTATCTTATTTATAGTTAATATAATACTATAAGTACTGTTCTAGCACTTAATTTATTCATTCTATCTATCCATCTATCTAGGCTCTAAATGCTATTATAAGCTTATAATTCAGGCCTAGTAGTGCTGTAAGTGCATTTTAAAATCTTAATGCAAGTATTAGTCCTCTATCTAAAATAATTTCAGTTAGCAATCTATATATACTAATAATATATTTATAGATAATATATATAAGTTTTTCTATATCTATATCTTCCCTATATAGTAAGTAGTATAAGAACTTAATAAGTCAGTCTATAATAACTATAATATTATTGTAAAAGATTCTAGTTAAGGGTTCTTTAGATAGTAGTAACTTTATAATAAAGTCTATTATAATTGAGTCCTACAGTTATTATACTACAGGCAGTAGTTAAAGTTCTCCATAAGGTTTATATTATCATGCTTTTATCTTAGTATAGAGGTTATATTATTTAATAACCTTTTCTACCGTTATTCATTATATCCTATATCTATACTATAGGAGCTATTTAAGGGTTTTTATTACCCCCTGGTATCTATATGCAGGATACTTATAGAATTCTTATATAAACTCCTCTAGTTCTTCTAGGATTTCCTTAATTATTATGGCTTCTATCTATCCTAAGGTTTGCATTTACTAAATAAAGATATATTCTCCTTTTTTATTTTTTTCTAGCACTTATTTATTCGCTTTTACAGTGCCAGTATTATAATCCAGTTATTAGCTAATTGCATCTACTCTTCTATTTTCTAATCCTTTCCTATAGATAATTATAAAATCGAATTCACATAAGTATTCTATATAGCATAACTATTATTAATTAAGTTTATAGGTAGTTATAAAATATAAGATATTCTAGTAATTTATATATACCTTAACTTAATATTTACTTTCTATAAGATAGTGCCTAAACTCTTTAAAACAGTTAATAATTGCTAGGAATTCCTTATTGTAAATTAGATAGTAAAGTTCTATATTATATAACTTATATAAGTAGAATGCAATAGGATACAGCTTCCCTGCATTATCTTATTAACTGATTTATCCTCTTAGAGTGTAGTTAGATATATCTATTTTTAGTTTAATTTCTCTTTCTGGGTTAAATATAATTAAAACTGGTTTACTAAGGATAGCTTCCTTAAGCTGCTTAAAGGCTTTCTATGCCTTATTGCTTTATTTAAACTTCTAATCTTTCTTTATTAATTCTATTAGTAGGTTAGCAATCTTGCTAAAGTTTTTAATAAATCTTTAGTAATAATTAATAAATCCCAGAAAGGCTTATATTTCCTTTATATTTCTAGGGACCTTCTAATCCGCTACTACTAAGATTTTCTTTTATTCTATCTAAATTTCTTTAGGTATAATGGTATATCCTAGGAAGTCTACTTTCTTAATGTGAAAGAAGCTTTTCTCTAATTTAACTAATAGCTTGGCGTCTTATAATGCTTTTAAAACCTTATAGATATATTCCTTATATTCTTCTTTATTATCTAAGAAGATTAGGATATTATTTAGGTAGTATATAATAAAGATATTAAGGTATTATTAAAGTATACTATTAATTATCCATTAAAACGTTATAGATGCATTAGTAAGACCGAAAGGCATAACCATATACTTATAAAGTCCTAATCTAGTCCTGAATGCCATTTTCCATTTATTTCCTTCCTTAATATAGATAAGATTATATACTTCTTTTAGGTCTAGAGCTATAAAGATCTATTTACCTTATAACCGATCCTTAAGTTCTATAATAAGTAAAAGCGGGATTCAGTCCTTAATAGTATATACATTTAGTAGTCAGTAGTTAATTACTAGTCAGTTCTTTCCGTTTTTCTTAAGTATAAAAAACATTACTAAGGCTAATAATAAGTTAGATATCTTAATATAGCCTTTCTTTAGCATTTTATTAATATATTCCTTTTAGACTTACAGTTCTCATTAATTTAATAAGTATAATTTCTATAATAGTAGTTTATTATCTATAAGCTTAATTTTATAATCCTATTAGCTATATTCTAGGATTCCTATTTCTAGGTCTTCACTAAATAGCTTATTATATATCCAGTATTCCTTTAGAACATTCTTAAATCGGTTTTATCTAGACTTTATTTTTATTTCTTCTTCCTTTTATAAGTCTTCTTTCTATAGGATCCTTAAGATTTCTATTTTATTCTTTATGCCTTTCTTATACTTATGTTATACTCCTTTTAGAGGTGGCGATTTCTTGTTTTCGCTCTTATTACTGCTATCTCTTTTAGTTAGTATTTAAGATCTCTTATTACTCTTTATAATCATTCTATTATTACTGTTAGAGTCACCTAGAAATATAACTTGGCCGGTCTTCTAGTTAATATGCAGGTTTTATCGTTTTAGCTAATCTATACCTAAAATAATATCTATCTCCTCTCCTAAAGGTATAATATTAAAACTAATTCCTTAATTCTTCTCTTTAATAAAGACCTTAAAGTAATTAATTTTTTAGTTAATAATACCGTTATTATAGTTAAAGAACTGTCTTTCCGCATTAATAAGGCAGTAGGTCTATTTCTTTTTTCTCTATAGTAGCTTTAGCTTTATAACTATTTTTAAGTTAATAAAGTTTTTCTTTACTCTACTATCAATTTAAGCATTTAGCTATCTCCCTTTAATCCAAGCTTATAGCACTAGGCAGTTAGGTCTATTATCTTATATAGCTCCTAAAGCTCTTATAGGTCTAAGTTATTCTCGTCCTTAGCTCTTATGCTTCTATAGCTTTATTATTATAGAAGGCATATCTCTTTTCTTAAGGCATTTTAGTAGGTTTATTTATAATTATTATTGCAGTAACCCTTACTATTAGTGCAGTTATTAATAAATTTATTATTAAATATTTATTATTAATAACAGTCTTCTAATTCCTTATATTATTTCTTAACTGTTTTTAGTTATAATTTATATTGTTATAACTCTATTATCTATTACTTATATAGCGCTCCGCTAGTGTTAAGGTAACTCTTATAACACTTTTTAGGGTTTATATAGCCTTCTATATATTCTACTTTACTTATGGCGTATCGTTCCTTTATAAGTTCTTACTTATATCTGTTGTATTTCCTTTAGGCTTCCTTTTATTCTTAGGTAAGTTTATTTTTATTATTATAGGGTATATTGAAGAACTTTTTTAGCTCCTCTAGTATTTTATCCTATATTTCTGGCTGTATTGTGACTTCTTTTGATTCTTCTAAGCTAATATTATTTACAGACTATTCATTACTGTTATCTTTATGCTATTAGTTGAACTCTTCTTCTATTAGGGTAATATCTTAAATTATCTGTTATAATTCTACTTATATATTCTTATCCTTCTAGACTTCTCTATAGTAGGCTATATAGAATTAAAGTTCTAGTACTTTAAGGTTTTTATATTATATACTTAGTAGGTATCCTTTTATTTCCTCTCTTTAGTATGGCTTATTATTAGGTATTTCTAGTATTATAATAGGAAAGCAATTATTATCTTCCTTTTCCTATCTATACTTAGTATACTAGTGGTATCTATAAGATATCTATAATAATTTATTATATTCTAAATATATAGGTAGTATTATTATATAATCTTAAGGGTTAAACTTTAGTTCCTTATATAATAGATTTATGGCATCTTCTATATAGTAAGCGCAGATATAAATTATTAATAAGTTATCTATATTAATATATTTCCTGGCCCTTTAAATGCATATTTCTTCTCTAGAAGTCTAGATCTTTAATCTTTATTTATTATATAAAGGTTTATAAGGTTACTTCCACTTTTGCTCTAATTATTTATCTTCCTTCTAAAGATATTATGCAGTTATATATGCTATGCCTCCTTTATATCCTATATTCTAATCTTTTCGATATTTTTTTATATATAGGTTATCTCCTGCTAGTCTTTCTGCTCTTACCACTTTTTTAGTAACTTAGATTATAGTTTAGGTTAAAATTGCATTAATATATTATATTATTTCCTTTCCTTTTAATATACTTTATTGTCTTATTATTCTTAATATTTCTGTTTTAATGGCTTCCTTTTCTGCTTTCTATCTTTAGTATACTTTCTGCTATTATTTTCATTCTGCCTCTTAGTAGGCTAGGTCTTCTCTAGCCTTCTTACAGTATTTTTATGCCTTTCAATTATATAGCATTAGAATATATAGTATATTGCCCTTTTTTATATCTTCTTTAGTTAGGAATTTATCTTATAATTCTTATATAGAACTGCTAGTATATTATTGCTATTTATAGCTTATATAACTTTTCCTAAATGCAGTATCTTATAATATATTATATATGCTTTACGTTATCCCTAGGGTTTAAATCTAGATAACTATCTGCAGGTTTTGTTTATTAGTAGCTTTTAGTATTTACTTACTGTAATTAGGGTCTTTAGGTTATTTTAGTTGTAGGCATTTATTGGCAATATATTCAAATTAATTGCAATTATAGCATTTAACCTTTAATATATTGCATTACCTTTAATTATTATTGTATTATATGGCTCCTAGAATTATAGGTCCTGGTTCTATACTATACTAAGTGTTAGGTAGTTATTTCTTGCTTTAATTGGCATTCTGTTATTTTATATTCTATTAGGGGTTATATAATCCTCTATTCTTTTTAGCTTGCTTTTCTTATTGTTATTTGAATTATTAGTTATTAATTTTTATAGTAATATTGGCTAGTTTATTTAGGTTTTTAGGCTTAGGTCTGATATTAACTATAGTATCCTTAACTTCTAACTTAAGTCCTAAATATACCTATACTATATATGCTTCTTTACCTTAATTAAGTCTAGCTGCCTAATAGCAATATTTAGCTAGATAGTTTGCTGCAGATCCTTATTATTTAAGTTATTGGATTTTTATTTCTATAGTTTGTTTTTTATCTATAACTCTAAAGGCATTCTTAAGTTTATCTTTAAAGTATTTATACTTTTTATAGACGCACTTTATTATTTCCTATTATTTCTCTTTAGGATTATTAATATAATTATAGATAATAGGTTCTATAAGTCGCAATACTTTATCCTTAAGGAATCCTATTCTATATCTAACCCTAAGTTCTTTAGTAGTAAATTAAATAGGGTAATATATCTAGTAACTTTAGAGACTAATAAGGAATCCTTAAAGCTTATCTGCGTCACTATTAAATAAGTCTGGCTAATAGGGTTATAAGATTTCTTTAGGATCCTTTCCTATAACAGTAAGCACTATAGTATACTTAATATACTCTCTATAGAGCTTTTAACTCTTTTCTACTTTAGCCCTAAGGGCTTTAGTAAGTTTAGTAAGTTTAGTTACCTTTTTCTTTAGTCTTTTAATTTAATTTTAGGAAATCCTAATATTCTTTTTAAAATTACTTAGTAGTGTATTATACTGCTAGTTAAGATATATAAACTTATGCCTAAGCTTTATAACTTCCTCTTTGTGAGTAGTTAGGTAGGCTAGAGCAATATCTTCTTCTTCTTCTTTATTAATTTCTATAAGAATGTCCTCTATATTAGGGGGAACTTCCTATTATAGGATATGCTATATATATCTGGCATTAGGAGGTTAGATAGGAGTTATAGGTGTTATTACGTTAGTATTGCTTAGCGTTATGCAGTACAGTCTAAATAAGAGCTATTAATATATAACGGTTAGGTTTCTAAACAGGTAAATTAGTCTATATTAGGTTTATATTTATAGATAATGTAAGGTATAATACTAAGCTTTATAAGGTATTATATCTCTTAATAATTAAGTAATATATATTAGGCTTATTAATATAAAGATGCTTTATTAATAGCTAATAAGCTAAGTTCTATTTAATGCTAAATAAATGTATATATATACTAGAATGTCTTTAGTAGGGTCGACTATATATAAGGTTATTGTTGGTCCTGGCGCGATGCATTTCTAGACTGCTATTGGTTTAATGTTAGTCAGTCCTATATAGGATTGGTCTATTATTAGGTTTATCCTCTAATATTAGTTGCATTCTTATTAGATAAAGATTATAGGCCCCTTATACATATGTGACGTAAATACTGGGGTCGTAACACTTAGATTATAATCCTTAAGTATATTTTAGTAATAGGGAAGGTCCTAAGACCTTTAGTAATTTTTAAAGGGAAAACAGTCTAATAATAGTATTTTTTAGAGAAATTAAACTTCTTAAAAGACTAGAAATTTACTAGCAGTAAGAAAGGCTAGATAAATAATTATATTGCATTAATTTAGTTAAAAATAGTATTTATTTTATTAATAAAGCCTAAAAATCCTAAAGAACCTTATCTATTAATCCTTAATGGTTATAGAAGTTATATAACTAATAACTTCTTATTTAAGTGTTATAATAATAATATATTTATACTTTTCCTTTTAGTATATACTTCTTATATCCTTTAACTATTAGATATTATAGTCTTTAGACTGTTAAAGAAGGCATATTAAAAATTCCTCTTAAATCTTACTTTTATTATAGATTTAAGTTATATCAGTAAGATTACCTTCTTATATAATTATAATAAAGCCTAAAAGAAAGCTATTATAAAGTTAAATGCCTTAATTAGCTAGAAAGTAACTAGATTATAGCTAGTTAATCTAGTAAAGGTCTTAATAAACCTAATAGTTACTTAAACTCCTAAGATACCTACTTCTATTATTATAGCTATTTTTCTAGCAAAACTGAAAAATTCTAGTTTTCTTATAACTTCCTAATTATCTATATAGCTTTATTAAGTCCTTTAAGTTATTTTAAGCGTTATCTCTAATAACCTGGCTATTAGGCTGCTTTTCTAGAAGATTAGCAGTTAACTTAATAGTTATAACTTCCTAATTAAGCATTAAAAACGAGAAATTATAATATTATAGGTAGAATAAGAGGAATATCTTTTAAAAAAGAGAAAGAAAGTTATATATAATAGAAATGCTAAGTTTATAAAGGTACTAATAATTTTAAAGGCTTGCAAATAGATATAAAAAGTGTTATAACTATAAAGAACGTTAAATTGCATTAGAAAATTAAAACTTAAAGATTTTTATACTTAATTTTATCTAAATATTTACTAATATAAATTTTATTAAATTAGAAAAATATAGTGATAATTAATTAATTAAGTTCCTAATTATATTTTATTCTTAGTGTTTTATTAAGGGTGGCCGGTTTCTGGGGGTGGCCGGTTTCCCCGTATCTGACGTTAACCCTTTACATTAAGTTTGATCAAATCTCCCACCTCGCCAATCACATCACTCGTTTTCGATAGCGGTCAAAATGGCAATCAACATGTCAGCATCCAATCTCAACCACTCAACCCCTTTCGCCGTGGCACAATGAACACCAGCGAGACTGCCGCAGCCAATCCAGGCACAGCGACAGAGACGACAACCTACTTCAAAGTCCTCAGCCTCGTCATTCTCCCCTTCATCGTGACATACGTCTTCACGTCCTTCGGCAATAATGGCTATCAGCATGGTCAAAGCGCACGAGAGCCCCCGAGGGTTCCGTACTGGATCCCGTACGTAGGAAACACAATTGGCTTCGCTTTCGACACTGAGCGCTTCTTATCGTCTATCCTGTGAGTTCTCCCGGGCCGATAAGTCTATTTCCTCCACTGATCTCCGAGTCCAGATCCAAATTCGGCAAAGTCCCGCTTCGTATCTTTGTCGGCGCTGAGCCTATGTACTTTATTCCTCACGGCCAGCCTATCATTGAGCTCTTCAAGGCGTCGCGACACTTGACTACCAAGTCCCTTGGTGTCATGACGGTTCGAGATGCTTTTGGCTTGCCAGAGTGTGATATGCCAATCTATGTCGATGATGATTCTAAATATGGACATGTTGATCCATTGAAGAGATTTGACTTTGTTCACCATCGTGATTTGCATGCTCTTTTGACAGGAGGGCCACTAAACTCCATGACTGCAAAATTTGTCGAGGTCTACTCTGACATGATCGAGAAAGATACCAGTTTCAGTGAAGGCGAGTGGACTGAGGTCGATGATCTTTACGAGTGGCTTAAGAACAACCTTTTCCGCGCTGCAATAACTGCACTATGTGGTGATAAGTTCCTCGAACTCTCGCCGACTTTCATTGAGGACTTTTGGGTTTTTGACTATCAGCTTCCCGATCTTTTCAGGCGGATGCCTCGATGGCTTGTTCCGAAGAGTTATGCAGCCAGAGACAAGTGCCTCGAGAGCATGCTGCGGTACCATGAGTATGGAAACAAGCTATTTGACTTTACTGATGAAGACGGTGTCATCAGGGAGGAATGGACATCGGAGTTTGGTACGAAGTTGATGAGTGCTAGACAGAAGATGTTTCAGAGCGTTGGGATGACTCCGCGAGGTGGTGCTGCTCTTGACCTTGGGCTCATGTGGGCGTAAGTCGAGTAACTACTAACTTAGACTATGGGCTTGGCTAATGACTCGCAGGGTAAATGCTAATGCCATTCCCGCTGGCATGTGGATCCTCCTCGATATCTTACTCGACAAGGACCTGAAGGACAGAGTAATGGCTGAGATGCAGCGTTCATTCATCGACAAGTCCCTCTCTTTCGATATCGAAAGGCTCTGCTCCGGCCCCCTGATCAACTCCATCTACCTCGAGACGCTGCGTCTTCGCGTCGCTTCACCCGTTGGACGAACACCCATCATCCCCAATCTCAAATTCGGAAAGTGGCAGTTCAAGCAGGGCGTTGGCATGCTATCCTCATCCTGGGTTGGCGGCCATGATCCCGACTTTTGGAACACTGGACATGTAAAGCCTGGAGGAACTGAAGAGCATCCCGTTGAGTCGTTCTGGGCAGAGAGATTTCTGGTCTACCAGAACGACCCGACTAGCGGTCCAGTTCGACCAACTGCTTCTGCCGACAAGCCTGCAAAGCGTTCCTCAGGGGACGATCGTAAAGCACGGTCTACTCTTGATGGAACGCTGGGATATTGGTATCCTTACGGAGGCGGGACAAGAATGTGCCCTGGTCGATTCTTCGCCAAACAGGAACTCATAGCTGCAGCGGCAGTTGCTCTGCGTGCGTTTGACATTCAACTTCTTGACCCCGAAGCTGCGAGTAGGGTTAGGCCGAACATGGATTACTTTCCGTTTGGAACTATTCCGCCCAAGGGCAAGGTCGCTGTTCGGATGAGGAGGCGGAAGCTCTGATATGGCTAGGTTGGCTTTTTGTTGCAGTATATATAGACCAGATACGACATTTCAAAAGAGCAGCATATTCTTGGATCTGACTACTAGCTCTTCAAGATCGGTGATGAAGTCTCTTGATCAAGCTCAACGACTAAACAGGAGAGGGACTATCAGCCCACGAGAACAATGGTCATCATTGATAGCAAGCTTGGGCCCCTTCATAATCAAACCCCGTTTTTGGAGAGATTTGGAAATTGACTGAAGCAACCAGTAAAATCATCATCCGTCTGAACTAGGCATAATTTGAAATGTGATAGATAATGCAGGGAAGGATTGCTTCATTTTCAACCTTGCCGGTGGCTATGCTAAGGTGATTACAACTTCTGGTTGGATAAAGCAAGCCACAAAGATAAGCTGACCTTGCTGCCCATTGACCGCGTCATGTCACATCAAATTTCATCTCAACCCTCTCAACATTTCTCTTCAATTTTTCTCCTAGAGAACTGCGGATCTTGATGGCACCAGATGACGTATCAAGACCTGGCCAAGCTTCAGGCCATTTGGTGCCTCTGTCGCGAGACATTGAGCTAGGGCCGCCTGACCATCAACCCGTTTCCAGAGCCCGAAACTTTCACAAGCTATTTCAAAAGCACTTCTTGTCTCTTTGCGGTTGGATCCTCGCTTTTGTTAGCACAGTAGTATCAATTGCCGCTCTTGTTCCAGCCTTTCGTGGCCTGCTGCTCTCGGACAAGCAGCTCAAACTCGCCGAGTGGTCTGCCCTTAAGGATTATCTAAACCAGTGTAAGGAAGACTCAGTAAGTAGCCTAATATCAAAGGTGTGAATCATGCTGATTATGTTTTAGAAGGCTGGACACGTCTCGGAGGATTGCAAAGCCGCCTTGGCAAAATCGCTGCCACCTCCTCCAGGGCGGCTATCCTGGAGTGATAACCTAGACCTTCCTTCTTGGAATGCCACCCACAGGGAAGTGTCTTGGGACATTCAATCTGCTGGATCACTGCATTTCATTATTATAAGTCTACTATTAACTATTCTGTCAATCTGTTGTTTGGCGTGGCGACATACTCAATCAAGATATCCTGACAAGCACGCATCTCATCTAAAAGCTCAACAAAGGCCAACTAGAAAATCGCTGAAGATATCTTGAGTCGAATGATACGTTACGAGTATACCATTATGGGTTGTTGGGGCCATACTTTGAGAATATATGACGAGTTAAGACGGTGTAGTACTAAGTATACTGAATACAAACATTGAATCATCAATAGGTGGTATCACTCTGTCCGTACTAAGACAAATCTCCTTCCCCGCTGACTCCAAGAATTTACTGCTAGTCCTCAGCTCGGCATCTGACCTTTTGCAAAATTGATACTCCCGGTGCTCCCCAACTCATTCAACCAACCCTCCAAATCAGAGCTCACACCAAGAGCTAATTCCTCCTCAACAACCCCAACCTGCCACGTATTCGTTATTACCAAGTCCCCGCCCTGAGCAGAGATGACACTGAATGTCAACGCCGAACCAAATGTGGGCGCAGTCTGTGTGAATGTCGCACTCTCAATAGCCCACTTATCACCCTCACCGTCCGCCTTTCCCTGTATGACGCCAAGATTGCTTATCTCCCATGAATACGATCGCGTTTTGCCATGGTCCTTGACGAAAGATTGCCAGTCCTTGACAAACTTGGCCAGCCCAATATGGTCATTCTTCGTGCCCAAGTCCAGCTTGGCAGATAGACCATCCCGTATCGCTTTAGCAGAGGACCAGACCGTTTCTTCCAGATTTGTGCTCATGTTCGGCTTTATTTGAGCCTCATTCATCTGTTCCCGAACCTTGGCCACGAGTTCTTTGTCAAAAGTAAACGGCCAGTATGCCACGCTGTTAATGGCCGTCTTGTTCATGTCGATGCTCTGATGTCCTGGCTTCTGAAACTGTCTCAGACATACAGGTGTACCGCATAAGAACGCAGAAGCCTTGATCTCCGCCAGTCTCGTCGCCATCGATACCGCAATGAGTGCGTGCATAAGCCCCGTCAAGGTCGTCTCGTGCTGACGACACGCGTTAAGGACAGGCTTTAGTGCACTCTTCGCAACTTTCGTCGCCACCATTCTCGTCGTCGACGGTTCTGTTGGTATTGGCGCCCATGTCGCCATGTGAGGTAGTTCTTTTGCTTTTATCGAAGCGATAATATCCCGTCCGAACTCGCCGACGATGAAATGCAGGGAAACGGGTAACTTGATCAGGTGATGCAATGGAGGCGTGATTTCTGTATTTGGGACCTCGAAGATGCGGTCTTTGAGAATCACGGTGCCATCATCTTGTGTGTTGAAACAAGTGAAAAGACTGGCCTGGAAGAGTTTACCGCTTTTCCCATCTGCCGCGGTATGCTCCCAGGCAAAGATAACATCGATAAAGTTAGATTCGGCTGGTTTCAGTACAGTCGCCCTCCAACCAGGCTGGGTTTCAAGATTCGTATAAGGCTCATTGACTTGCCATTCCAAGGTAGCATGAAGGACTGATTCGTACGAATCTTGATCAGAGACGGTCCGCCATTCTATATGCTTACTCAAGTCAATCTGATCGAGTCGTACCCAGTATTGCTTCTTAGAGTCCGCGTTGATTCGTCCAACCGTGAACAGCGGATGCATTAGAATAGCGCGGGCGAAGGCATTCTCAACAACAACCTGGAATGATGCAGCGTCCGTGGCGAGTAGTGCTCCGGGGATTCGATAACGACATGATATCGCACAGCCGATAATTGCTCCTAACGAATAATGAGCAGCTTGGAGGTGTTCACTGGAGGACGTTAGCTCTACCTTTGAGACTGCGGATCAGGGTAGCACTCACACAGGGCTGAGCTTCCTCAAGACCTTGTCCTTGTCGTTGAGACTTCTGGCGCTCTTCTTGCTACGAAGGCGGTCGATCATGTTTGACGACATGGTGCAGCTGTAGCACCCGGGAAGATGGGAGAAGGTTTAAGCGTGTACGGTTCAGCGAATTAAGCTCTTTAACTATGAAGCTTCAGAAGCATGGACATAACAATTTTATAGTAAAGTTTATTAAAATAGAATAGTTACCACTGTCAGATGGTGACACGCTCGGTTGGCTTCAAGGTGAATTAGCAGGGTTATTTAGCCAATCACCTAGTCTTGTTCCGTCGTCCGTCGTGGCCCTTGTTCGTGACGGTGACGCTAGCGCGGTCGTGATTGGGCTGATTCATTCCGTCGGGCGTCCGCGGGCACCAAGTTGAGTCGCGTTCTGGGGCAATCTGGCACCTTTGATTGAGGCTCAGGGCGTCGCTTTACCCTACAAGGCTACGTACATCGTTCGCACTCGGATAGAGGTGCCTAGTGTTTCAGGGGTTTGCTCAATCAGTTCATCTCGACATGAGAATTGATTGGTGGACTCTGGCTTCGTCATTGACCTTTGTTGGTAAGATGTCTACAATTGACAGTCCGGTCACATCATAATAGGGCTCAGGTACGAGCATCCGCACGCGTCCGATTACAAGTCACATTGTCTTTGAAAGTAAGTAGACGTCAATTTTGAGGTTGATGTTGGCTTTGGTAGGGGTAAGGCTTCTGCTTGACATTCCGGCGGCCGCAGACCCGCGGGCCCGGTCGGACCACTAGCGTGGGTCTTACAGGGCTTAAAAGAGACGAATAAGCTGTCAAGTAACAGCCGCACATCCGTTTCAGCTTTGTTCTCTCAGGTTCAAAGATTCATGTTCATCATTTCGTTACCCAGTCGGAGCCTTTACCGTGGCAGCGCACCCTGCCAGTGATCATACTCATGTACACAGTCACTCGTTGAGGTCGGTCCCACTGGCACTTGAGGAAGTGACATTGGAACTACAAGGAGCCTGAATGACATGCAATTATTTGCAGTCAAGAACCGTGCAAAATGCTAAATGTTTCGACTCACGATAGAGCTGATCATGCAAATAATGTTCCAGCTTCACTTGGCTTTATGACGCTCTGCGCTTATTCACCAATGGCTACCGAACTCTCCGAGCTTCTGCCCTTGATGAATGTATTCAGCTGTGCCGAAAAGAAACAGTGATATGCCGGTCGAATCCATCGCACCATAACTGGCAGATAGCATTCTTTCGTGTTGCAGAAAACCAGCTTCCTAGTGCTGTTGCATGAGAAGGGACTGTGAATGATATTTATGGATTTGTTGACCAGACAGAGTGGCCCATTTCGAAGTATAAATTGAGCAGCTTCCTCCAGCTCTGCCGCAAACATGACCAGAGACTACCGAAAGACGTTGAAAGAAGGAATAAATCAAAGATCAAGTGCAGCCGGGGACAGCATGCAATCATCATGTGCATTATGACACCACAGGAATGGCGTTGTAGCTGCGGCGCGACAATGGCATCCCCTACAGAGTGGAGGACTTGCTCGAGAGACACCCCATATCTCAACACGTCGAAATGCCCTGGCTTTTATAGGAACGATCCTCGAATCCTTCCATGGATGTGCTTGACATGTTGGAATGCTATGGAAAAGAAGCAACAGGGGACAGGGTCATAAGTTTGCCATATATAGTCAGGGTGTCTTCGAAATGATGTTATGGTTTTACTTGAATATTCCTCGTAACTTCCATTGAAGTGCCGGTAAACAGAGGTCATTTTATTTCCCTTGCCTCGGTGATTCGACTACTAAAGTGTCTTGGCCCAAGGGTAAGGAGGAATCATTTGAGAGCCAGAAGCAAGACCATCAGTAGACTACACTATACAAAACACCAAAAGGACAGAAAGTGAGTCTTGACAAGGACTTGTAGATGGCTTCTCAGTATCGATAGCATCTGTTCTGTCATCCAGAGGTAAAGAAAGTGAGTCACGGGAGAAGATTTCGGACTCAAGAATCACGCACAATCAATGTTTCTGACAATCATTGTAATAGCAATACGTGTATATGTCCCTACACATTTGGTGATGAGAGTATTTCCAACAATGAATAAGAAGGTGGAGATCAATTTGGTATATAAAACACATATCATTGTCCACCAATCGATGGTTCATAACACACTAATCCCGAAGGACAAGACACGAATCCCAAGGAGACGAGACAGCATCCAGAGATCATGTGTCGGCCGAATGAGATTATCAGGATATGCCGTTGCCAGTATAAGGAGACGGAAACACGATGGGAACGTTGCCACCCAGCCAATCAGCTCGGACTAAGAGACAAAGACTTGGGTACTTGCTCTCAACTCAGAGAGGGGGAAAAAAACATTGAAGGGATATAAGTGCATGGATTGCCGATATGCAGACTTAAATAAAGAGAAATCGTGAGGACCCAACCGGAAAAGCATACCGCTGCATATAGGCGGATAGAGTTTGTCAAAAGCTGGAAGTCTTGCCGTTCACAAAGAGGTACTTTCCAGTAACAAAGAATCCCAAGGTACAATAGAAGCCTTTCATCTCTGTTTTTATCTATGAGACTATATGCTTCGCAATCAACGTGACCTATGACGGTTCAAGCGTGCAAGCTCCTTTACAATCGACAACCAGTCCGTAAGTAAAACTAGCCCATGAGGGCCGCGGACCTGATGAGTAGATGTTCACTACGGGACTTGAAACGCAGAGGCCTGATGAAATGTTTTCGGTTTGCGTGAGTCAGATCGACAGGCTAAGTCCAGTGACTAATGATTTGGTCACCTAATATCACGAACAGTCAGGCACTTAGCAACACTCAGCACAACTACCATACCTTAGCAACACTAAAGCAAGCCTAGGGATATTTACATGCGTTAAGTGAATATATCATACAATATCTGAATTTATCTGTGACGTACTTGTTTGCGATATCGTAGCCCGATAGCAAATGTTTAGCAGATGCTCAACTATACAATCCCGCCTCATCTCACGAGTACATCCAGCCTTGGAGTTGGGACACCGTACAAGCAAGCCTCCAATCGCATCCATAACTCCCCTGGCAAGCCGTGTTCTGCTTACCTGAATCCTCCTTCTATCCAGGGGACAGCACTGGCATGTCCTGTAGTGCCTTTGTATACACTCCAGACAGAATAGATGTCCGCATGGTGTAATCACCGGAGTCACAAAAATGCCAATACATATCGGACAGACCAGCCGGTCCTTGATCTCGCTCGTGTACTCAAGGCTGCCAAAGTCTACAAGATTGTTTACATCTTGTTGTGTTATGCAGTGACGCTTTGCCTCACGAGAAACAAGACATTCCACAGGCCATTCGACATCAGCTGGTTGAGCTAGACGTGTCAACTATGGGGGCGACGGGACTATGTTGCTTTCTCTCCTTACAAATTGCTTCCCAGGGAACCGTTGTGTTTTCGCCGGAGCTGAATATGTCGTGAATTAAAAGGTTCGTGTTGCGCCGAGGCATTTGCTGTTGGTGGGGTGGCATATCTTATCTGGCTACTGGACGCGCCTAAATGAGGAAAAGATAAATGGTCATTTGGAAAACGCCATATGAAGTAATCGGTATGTCAGAAATTTGGAAGGGGGGAAATGTGAAAATTGGGGTTGATCTTATGGACGGGATTGATACTCCGTAGATCGGCAGGGTCTTGCCATGTTGGAAAAAGACAGTCAGGGTATGTGGGGATCTGTCACCGGACCGACCGGGGGTTACATCATTATGAGCGCTGCATTACCGTAAAGCCATCTGTCCTCTGTCTTGGGTAAGACACTTGTGAGTTATGTCCTGCAAAGCCGCCAACTTCCAAGTTTCCCAGCCCCCCTTGTTAAGCATGAGATAGAAGCAGATTACAGAACGTGACTGAAGAATAACGTTGGCTATTGTTACTTCTGGCTTTATGTTCAAGGACTAGAATGCTTGTATTTCTCCGACGGTTTGTATTTTAGTGTTGTACTGCGCACTATTTTAAAGCCGCTTAAATTCCCGCAGTTGACCGAAAAGCTTAGCGACTTGTGAACCCTGAGAACCTGCTGGTCCAATCGCTGTCCACAGTACGGAAGGTGACATCATTCCACACGAATGTGGTTCGTGGGGGACTGGAGGTACGGTGCGGACACTAGACCCTGCAGATCCCTCGATGGCTGTCAACTTGGATAAACACTGCTCGATCCCCGATCTCTCACGGTTCATCAAGATCGCCGCACATGTCACACAATGTACGATTCACTTACATCAAAGACCACCCCATCCCCTTCTCACTCTCCATTGAGAAGGCTAAGAGATACGACTACTCAATGTAAACGCCCTCGTTGTCGGCAGCAACGTGCATCCCGCCTACGAGCCAAATCCTTCTCCAGCTTTCACAAGGGAACATCAAAACACGAGTCTTCATGCTCACAGGTAAGTAGAATTTAGCCAATCTATATGCCTATACTTACAGTAACAGTGCAGCGACCAATCGCCGGAATGCGTCGGCCATCCACTCGGCAGTGTCACCGTCTTCCAGACATCAGCTATAGCCTCGGCCCTGACAAACGAGACCGCATCCCCTCATGGCAAATGCCATGCCGACGCGCCATGCTATCTACATAGAGATCAGGAATCATCGCACAGCGTGCTGCCTACAGATAAGGCTATGAGCAAGTCCCAAGGTCTAGGAGTCTCGCACAAGAAGCCCAGGGGGCAAAGCCATCCGCCAAAGCACCAACACCACCAACGACAAGACTTGCGGCTATGGAAGGCGAATTCTGCCCAGCCCAGCAACAGGGCATGCACATCCTGCCGGACTGAAGAGACACCGCGATGGCGCGAGGGTCCAGCAGGACCTCGAACACTGTGTAACTTCTGCGGTCTACTGTACGCGAAGCGGCAACAGAAATGCCATGATGCCCCATCAAGTCACTGCTTTACCTCTGACTAGTCTCCCCAGGCACTCAAAGGAGAGTTGTCTCCGGTTAATAAGCGACTACACACGATTGTCGGGCGGTTTTTCTTTTTTTATAGTATCACTAGGGAGCAAAAGGTCAAGGAAAGGAAAAAGGAGTTCCAGGTCTCGTTACACATATGAGTTATCAAAAGGCAACAATGTAAAACATCAAGATAAAACATCAAGGACCGTGCCTGTCAAGTGTTTGCGTTGCATCTCGAAATTACGCATAAACCTAAGGTCGAAACACGGAAAACAGCAAATATGGATAATTAATGACTGAGTGGAAAACCGAGCGTCCCCACATAATCAAAGGTCTAGGGGTCTAGGGGTCTTATCGGGGTCCAGGGGTCCAGGGGTCCATGTGTCAGCAAGAGGCACTAGACAGGGATGTTGAGACCAGTCAACCAACCAGACAAGCGTGTTGAACGGAGAGGCCCCGGCGTAAGTTGAGAGGCCCCATCCTTCTTCGTCTTGATGAGTTGAGAATGACGAAATGGCTTTTTTGCTGGCTTGCTTTGTCTTAGCCTGCGAGCGGGGAGGGAAAAAAACAGGTTTTCCTCCGCTTGGGGCTTGGGCAGTAAGAAGATGGCTCTGTGCGCGGGACAGGTCACATTTCCGGTCCGCGGCGTGTTGTTTGTTTTTGGACGGGCAAATCATCCACCTAAAAAGAACCTCGGCGGTAAAAAATGGGCTTGTGACTACCCGGCCCATGTGGCGAATGCCTCTGACTAGGTCAATCGATATTGGAGAATTGCCACCATCGTTGGATGCCATTTGCATCGGTTGATCATGGGCACGATCGGTGAAACGCGCGGGAGCACCAGAAGATCCAGGGATACAAATGTTCTAGACCATCAAAGACCTTGGGGTCTAGAACTCTTTTGCCCGTCCTTTCAGGTATGGCGCATCTCTATCAGCGGCCAATAATCTCCTGTCAGGCCCCCCTTAGCTTCGCGTCCAGGTGGCGAAACTAGGCCCAACGTTAACAGGCGCGGGAAGAGAAGGCCTTATTGTTGATCCTTTTTTCGTGGATTTCAGCATCCTTTCCTTTGCCCCAAGTTTGATGATACCTATCGTCAGGCGACAGAATATGTCGGGTGTCAGGGATGCACCGATGTCTGAGGACAGGCGCGAGAATGAGACCTCACGGTATGTTTTAATTAGAGAAACCATTTGTTGTTGTCTGGGATGAGCTACTCAACTCACCGGGGTTCCACAGATACGACGAGTTACTACGCACAACGTGTAAGCCCTTCAATCAGATCAACGTTGCCGGGCCCGAAAAGTCACCAGATTCAGTCCTCACTGGTCTCGCCCAGTTGGCAACTTGTCAGACTAACACCGAGCGCTCATTTGTATCTTTATTCGACGAGATAAGCCAGTACATAGTAGCCGAAGCAACGCCCTCCACGTCGCTACTAAACAGCTCATCGTTGCACAAAAGCGATGAGGATCTCTTGCTCTGCGGCACCTACATCCCTCGTGCCGATGGGGCCTGTCACTATGCTTTACGTGCTATGGAGGAGACCTTGGATGCCTCGTCTTCGCAAGAGTTGCCGGTAATCGTTGTTCAAGACCTGGCTGCAGACCCAAGGTTTGCGTCAAGTCCCAATTGTCGTCCAGGCAGTTTCGCTAGGTTTTACGCCGCCGTGCCTATACGGTCTCCTCGGGGCATCAACATCGGTGTCTTGTGCGTCATGAACCCTACGCCTGGGGGTAACTGGACAGACAAACATTCAAATGTCATGCGGGGATTGTCGCAAACAATCATGGATCACCTCGAGGGCAATCGAATCAAACACTCTTTAAAGCGCAGCACGGCAATGAGCCTTGGGCTGCAGAGATTCACTGAGAGGGGGTTGCATTCACCAGTCCAGAAATCGCATCTCGGCTCAGACCTTCATGCGAGCGAAACCCCAACACAACACCACAATGAAAATATCTCCCCCACAAAGTCTATTCCACCAGAGATCCTGAAACACCAACGCAAGGATCCTACGTCCTCAAATCCATTTCTCATCGCCGCCACCATCATCAAAGAAGCTCTGCCCGCTGATAACTGCGCCTTTTTCAGCGGAGACTCGCGGGACCTTCATTTAGTCCACTCACCAGAAACAGAGACTCAGTACGACTTCTCCCTCAATGCATCTTGCCTAAGTCCAGGCGTCTACAGTAACGCGATTAACAATGATACCCCTACTGCCACCAAATTCCAACCCTCTTGCCAGCTGCTTGGATCATCCAATGCCCTCGGCTCCAACTACACAAAGGACTTTAGCAACATTTCACAAATATTTCTATCTCACATGCTTCAAAAATACCCCGAAGGTTGCATATTCGAATTTGAGCCAAAAGGCTCATCCACTCATGATGCGAAAAGTTTTGCTTCAATTTCTGAAGAACAACGATTACCACCGAGCATCCTTTCGAAAACCGAACAACATATCTACGAACAACGTGAATTGCAAGGGGCTTTCAACGGAGCCCGATATGTGGCATTTATACCTATCTGGGATCCTGTCAAGGCCCTGGTCTCCATCGGCGGCTTTGCATGGTCAAAGGGACTGCGGCGTGAGTCCGACAGAGACAGCGAATTGCCTTTCTTCAGGGCGTTAGGCATACTGGCGGCATCCGAGGCCTTCCAAATAGAAACACTGGCAGCCGACAAGGCCAAGTCAGATGTTCTGGGCTCAATATCTCACGAGCTGCGCTCTCCACTTCACGGAATCACGCTCGGCCTTGAACTGCTAAACGACTCTGGCTTAGGTGCAGCGCAGCAGAACATAGCTCACTTGATCGGTACTTGCTGCCGTACTCTTCTTGACACAACAGAGCATCTTCTGGATTTTACAAAGGTCAATCAATCGTTGGGGTCAGATACAATAGACGACGGCCGTTCGGAGGAATCCACGATCAGCACTGCACCCTCGAATCGGGAGCAGATCTTCAACAAAACTGTCCACCTGGACCAAATTGCTGAGGATGCAGTAGAGAGCGTTTATGCAGGCCACAGCTATCAGCATGCGTCGATCGCTCACATCTTCAGTCCTTTCAACAGCCGAACGAGTGCCGACGTCAGCGCCCTTCGACGAATGGACTCAATAGAAGCGGCAGAGGCAAAGGTCATCGACCAGAGGAATCGACCACAGGGTGGTGTCGTTTCCGTGTTTTTGCTCTACGATCCAAAGCTCCCATGGAGCTTCCAAACGCGGGCCGGTGCTATTCGCCGAATTATCATGAACCTTTTTGGAAACTCGCTCAAGTACACATCTCAGGGTTTCATCAAGGTTACGTTGTCTCAATCACAATTAAAAGATGCTACAGGCGGAGAGCGCATGATTGAACTGGTGGTTGAAGATACGGGTCGCGGAATCAGCGAGGACTTTCTCCGCAATAATGTCTTCAAGCCGTTCTCTCAAGAGGACCAATTATCTAGCGGGACGGGGCTGGGACTCAGTTTCGTCCAGAGGATGACGTACCAGCTTGGAGGCACAATATCCATCAGTAGCCAAGTCGATGTTGGCACCAAAGTCACAGTGTCGATACCCATGGTGCAAGGTACAAGCTCTCCAGGGTCTGAATTTGCGGTGTACGCACAAAGCCCATGCCACGGCCTACGCGCCAAACTGGCCGGTCTGCCTCCAGGCCACGTGACCGCTCTTCAGCATGAGTCTATGACTTTCCAAGCCTTGATGAGTGATTTGTGCTTTGAGCGCCTCGGCATGGTATCGGACGCGTTATCAGAGGTGGAACGACTAGCTCCAGATGTCGTTGTTGTGCAGGACAGTTCAACAAGCAATATTTCAGAACTAGCGCAGTCATGGCCCGACGCACCGGTACTGGTGGTTTGCAACAACGCACTTGTCGTTCAAAGATACGAGTCAGCACACATATCGGCTGGACACACGGGATTATGTGGTTTTGTTGCACAACCGTGAGTCATTCTGTATATGTAATGCCCATTTTTACTAACTAGTTTCAAGCCTCACTCCGAACAAGCTAGCAAGGGCAGTCTCAAGAGCCATCACCCTCTGGGCTGAGTTAGAAGACAGTTCACACAGCACAGGAACAATACCACTGCCCACGCCCTCAGACACGGTATCATGCAGCCAACCGCCGACACCCGCCATAGAGAGTCCCTTGGGCGGGCTGGTCCCAGCCCAAGACTACTTCCAGACCCCACAGTTCCTCCTAGTAGAAGACAACCCTATAAACCTCAAGATGCTAACTCATTTTATGAGGAAACTCCAAAAGCCGTATCACACCGCAGTAAACGGGCAGGAAGCGGTGAATGCGTATAAAGAGACGCCGGGGCAGTTTAAGTGTGTACTCATGGATATATCTATGCCGATAATGGACGGTCTAGAAGCTACGCGTCAGATACGAGCCTTTGAGCGATACAACGGAATAGCTGCATCCAAGATCTTGGCTATCACGGGACTTGGGTCTGAGAGTACGCGGGAGGAAGCAACTAGAAGCGGTGTCGATGTTTTTATGACGAAACCTGTCAAGCTGCGTGAGCTGGAAGCGGTTATTAATAGTTAAGGTGGACATTTGCTCTACAAGTGACATTTTCTAGGAATTTGCCTAGGCTAACTCGATAGACAGCGGGGGCAAGAGATGACTGTCCATTGATTCTAGTGCCTTTCAAGGACTCGTCACTGAGCGTGTAGGACTGAGAGGGATGATTGCAAGTACCGTAGCGAGGTAGCAGCTTGCACTTTGTAATGAAACCCTAGCCGTTCTGTAGGTCAAGCTTGTCTTTAAATAAAGCTTCGCATACATGATAAATGCTTTGTGTGAGAGATACCATTCTCCGTTGAGCATATTTCGCTCTGATTTCCAAAAACCAAAAAAAAAAAAGGAAACACGTAATCAACAATAAGGAGATTTGTCTGATGCTGTGACTTAGGAAATCGCAAGCCGGTTGTGATGGCAGCTCAAATCATGCTGATCGATGACCTGGGAAATAGCACATCGCTGAAAACCACGAAAAGTCATCGTTCGAATTGAATGAAGATAGCAATTGCACTTAGCCGTAACAACCACGAAAGTTTGCGAATTTTGGCTTAGCTAGCGATTGAGTAGGAGAAACGACCCTTGGCGTGAAAGTACCATTACTCGACCAAAGATGTCAGAACAACCCGGCTGTGAAACTCCCCGCTGATGTCCCGATTGGCACCTTTTCGACTGATGCTTTTGGGGCTGTACAATCTCAAGATAGCACTTATGATTTCATGACACATGCTGGGGATCCTTACTATAAGGTAGATAGAAATGGGAATGTCGCTGCTGGTTAGTATGGTGTTCAGGGACACGTCTATAAAGAAAATACAGACATATAAGATGCCAAGTTCTGCACGGGTTCTTGGGATGAGGCGCAATTTAATCATGATTCATATGGTTCTTTGCAAGTGGCAGAATCATTTGCCTCCAAGGAGAGCTATAGAGAGCAAGACTCAGCTTTCTTGAGTCACAACAGCAGCTCATTTCATCACATACGACCATACCTGCAGTAGAATACGGGATCCCGTCCGCTCTCCCATAGTCAAGCCTGCAAGGGGCGGATTAGTAGTTGGGTCGGTGACGACCAGCGAATCCCCGCTGTTGTATGTCTTTTTGCCTTCTTTGTGATTTGATCTGCCTTTATTTTTGCCCGTCTGTTAGCTGTAGAGGATGTGGTGTGGCTGACTGACAATCTGGGTTGTTGGGATGGTTGTGGAGTTGAAGTCACGAACAGGCACATTGGGCGGGGAGACTGGCGAGGACTTGTTTACAAAACGTTGGTGCGACTGCGAAGTCTCAAATGAAACGATAAGGCCTTTCCTACGTTTGTTTTGTTGCTTTGCTATGCTGGGTAGGTTGAGGGAAATGCTTTAAATGAAGGAACTCCTACTCTCAACCTGGATGGAACACTTCACTGTATTACTAACATCCATTTAATTATTTTTGGTTTAAGCTCAAACTGCGCCCTATGCGAAATCATGAGGGCCTATAAATTATTTGAGAGTTTGTCTGATCAATTGAATTTGGCAAACTTTGATCTCAGCTACAGGCAATATTGGACATGCCATATCCTAGATGTCGCTCTTGTCCAATCCCCACGTCTACCGGCAACTCAAGCGAAATACATTTTGTCCTCGTAGTCCCGATTTCCTCGTTTGCAGTGTCCGGCCTTGCATCCCTCGCAGTGATCTTCCTCGTGAGGCTCCGTGCGCTTGTCAGAGTACTTTGGTTTCTCGACCTCAACTCCATTCCACTTCTTGATTCGGTATGTGACTCTGTCGACATACGTATCTTCTCTGAGCTTTGGCTTGCTTAGGTAGTTGCATTCACGGCAACGCTGGTGGTACACACGGACATTGTAGCGATTGCGGGAGTACTCGCGGATCGTGATAGCAACGACCATACTCTGCCAGCCAGGAGAGTCACATTTATTGTTGTGGCATACGAACCGCCCCATGATGTTGGTGTCGAAGGTATGGATGGTGCCGAGATCCTCATCTTTGTCGAAGAAGGTGTAGTCAAGCTGATGTTCTTCAAGTCTATCGGCGACCTGGTCGTGGAGCTCGGGGAACATGGACCACGAGCGCGGCGGCTTCTTTCCTCTCTTGCCCGGCATGATAAAACAACTTCTGGCTATTTCTGGGTCGTTAGTTTGTTAGCACTCATGCCGGTTAATAGATAAAGCTTGATCGCGCGGCTTACCTGGTGTTGGTTGTCGTATTGATCCTGCCGGTGAGGTTTAGATGAGAAGGGAAGAAAGAGAATCTTGAGAGGAGGAAGAGAGACCAGAGAGAGGAGAGAGAGAAGGGGAGGGAAAGGGAGGGGCACGACGGCTTGCATGAATGACGAAAGAGCAAACATCATGCACTGCCGCTCAGCTGTTTGCCAGTGCCAACGCTAATTGCGGTCTCTTGCTGGTGGCAAGCAGCTGTAGCTTTGAAAAACGCGATGCGCCACGCACCACTTATCATCGGCTGTTTGAACGACAAAGTGCTGCCTTGGAAAGCTCTCAAATTGGAATATGATTAATTCAAATGAAATTCTAGTAGGTACTGTTTGCCTCCAACGACTCTTAACAAAGGGTGTTTATCGATTCTTTTACACACTGTTTGTTTCGAACCAGCAGCGCCTATTGGTGATTTAAGTTGCCGCGGTCGGCCTCCTGCGTCGACCATCCCCTACGACCGCGTGACACGGCTTTGGACGGCACAGGCATACAGGGCCACATGCAGCATTTGGTTACCGATCGCCATTCACTGCCGTTTGCGCCTTCGTTGCTTCTGTATTGAATCTCTCCCTTGCTTCGTGTGTAGGATGGCCAACTGCGTCTTCCTTATCCCCGTTTAGTCATGAAACAGTAATACTCGTGTTAAACGACACTACAAGATCTGGAACCTTTGCAGAGCGTCATCTGATGTTCATTTTTCTCAGAAACGCCTTTATCTTTTCGTTTAGGAAACGAGGCGGTCAGGATCATGCGCAAGCTCAGGGAATGCCAGGGCCTCAAGGGCCATTTCAACTGTCGGTCACGCTGAAACCCAGCCTTCTAAAGAATTCTCCCTAGATATGATTCCTCAAAAGACTTTACAGCACCAATATGATAGACTTTGTCCCATGGACATGGTGACTATCTGAACAGTCTAGCCTTGGTATCGCGATCCCGAAGAAGACGAAAGGCATGAGGGTCAGGTCAGTCCTTGGCTCGATACCATCGTCACCAACGAGAAAGGGCTTTTGGACACAAGATCTGACCAGATCACCAGCAATCAAAGTGGGTGAGCTGTCAAGAGTAGCGCTTACTTATTAGTCCCCGCTGATGCCTGGTCTGCCATGCCACGGATTCATAAAACGCACAGCTTTCCTCGAAACAGATAACTCTCCATACCTTAAATTCCAGCATTCTCCTGCAGCCAAGGAACCCAACATGGGCGCCACATTCTCTCAGTTCTGGGCCCCGCCGCCAATCACAGTTGGCTTGATTGGTCTTCGCTCAGCAGGAAAAACAACCATTGTGCATACATTGAGCGGAAATCCAGATCTAGTGACGCCATCCGTTGAGAGTGAGTCTCCCTTTTTTTTTTGTTCGGCCATTAAATTCATAAGACTGACATCAGTAGCCGTCGAGATCACCCCCGTGTACCAGGGAAACCAACAGTTCAAAATCTTCGACTATGCTGGAAATCCGCACTGGAGACCTTGTTGGAGGAGTTTCATGTCCAGATTACAAGCCGTTGTGTTTGTCATAGACAGCTCAGACATCAAAGCCCTACAGGAAGCGAAAACGGAATTGGCCGGGTTATTGAAGGAAGATATGCTTGAGCAGCAGCCATTTTTGGTGCTTGCTAATAAGCAGGATGATTCGGTGAGAGGCATCCTGACAGGTGCCTTCTTGGGAACTGACATGCGACAGAAAGCCATGAGCGTCGCAGAATTGACTGAATATCTCGATATACAACAATACCTTGACAAACCATCGAAATGCGTCAGTACCAGCCTCACATCGCACTTTCAAGCTGAAGCTAACGCGTAACTATCAGCGCGTTCAGCCTACGAGCGCCTTGACCGGGGAGGGGTTGGCTGCGGGTCTGGAATGGGTGCGACACATCTTGAGAGAGCATCGCAACTGATGTATCACACTACTATACTATTACTGAGAAGATGCCTTGGTCTCAGCACTCAGAGAGCCGCGATATTGATGTTGTGATAACACGTTATCTACGCGACCGTGTCGGTACGATAAGCTCCGGAACCACATTTCCCCGTGCCTATCAGCTGCATTTGTCAGCCAGTCTCGAAGATCAGCCCACCAAATGCCGCTGATGCTGACAAGTCTCATCAACCCAAAAGCTTATTGTCAGTGTATCACCGATCGCCATTGACGTCGCAAAAATGGCTGAGCACCCTTCATTCACTCTTGCTGGTCTACGTAAGTTGCCCTGCGATCTTCCACTGTGACCTGGACCCCAATTGACCATCCTTCATCACAGTGGCCGCTGGCGGTACAGCTGGCTACATCCGAACTCGCTCAACTCCTTCTCTCGTCGCTGGTGTCGGTCTCGGTATTTCCTACGCTTATGCTGGTACGTGCTCCTCTCCCTCACATGATCTCACGGCTCATAAGGCGCAGGCTATCTCCTCAAGAACAACAAGGACTACGGGTCTGAGCTTGCTCTTGCCAACAGTGTCCTACTGACCGGCTCAGCTGTGCCTAGAATCATCAAGACAGGTGGCCGAGCTCCTGTACCGCTTCTTCTTGGTGCTGCGGGTGGACTTGCGACGTATTATTACCAGAAGAAGTTCCGGGAGTTTCGGTACGGTGTATAAGAACGCTGAGCAGCGGTGGATAAATAGAGCAGTGACAAAAGAACAATATCTCATTGTAAAATACTGTACTATATAAATAGTCTATCCCCGGGAATTATGTAATTATGTACCTTGTGTGACGCCCGAGAGATGATTGATACCTGCTTAGTTGGCATAGAATAGGATCTATGTTACTTGCATTGGATCTTGAGTGATGTGATTCGGGATTACTAACGAAGGCCTGGAAACAATCCGTAGGCTCCGGATGAAGAAGCGCTTGTGTGATATATGCGTCACGTCCTCATCCTTTAGGCAGACCTTGAACGCGCTCAGATGGCTACCCTAGGCTAACCAAAAATAGCTCAGTGCTTCAACCAAACTTCACACTAACCCAAATCAGAATTTGTAAGTCTTGGCATCCCCCAGATTAGTAACCCCGTAAATGTTCTTCTCTCCGACAGTTCGACCTCCTGCTTTCCATCTCATGAATCACAAGATCGTTACAAAGAAACAAAAATGCCGCGAGACTTCCAATTTGTCACCGTCTCTAACCCAGCTGAGCCTGTTCCCCAGCATGTCCGGAGCTTAACTCACTCCCATGCGGTTCGGCAAAGACATGCCAAGGAGAGAAGACTACGGATGCAGAAACACCAGGAAGACATGGCTAGAAATGCAGAGAGCACTTCGCTAAACAGGGTTCTTGGGTATAGCCATGATCCATTTGCCGCGCTTCCGAAGCAACTCTTATCTCATGAGACCTTTCTTCTCGACCATTGTATGTCCCCCCATTCCTTTATGCCTATCCATTAACAGGAGTGTAAAGATGTCCGTGTCGTCGTTCCATATAACGTCAGGACATGCCGTCTCTTCAACCAAATGAACGACCATGAAGGACATGTAATGCGCGATTGGGTTGGTCTCGCCATTACAGACAGTGATCTTCTCAGCTCCATCATCCTCCTCGGCGCATGCCGCCACATTCTTACCAGCAACCCCAACTCTGGTTTGATGCAGGCCGCACTACAATACAAATACAGCGGCCTAAAAGCACTGCGCCATGCCGTTAGTGGCGCTTCACCGACTCTTAGTGCAGTGACCATTGCGAAAGCTTGTGCTATAGCTTTAGATGAGGCAAGTGTTTTGTGCTGCGTAGAAGTTTGTTCTGACGTTTGAGTAGGTTAGCTTTGGTGAAGCTGTTGTCGCGAGACAGCATATTCAAGGTGTGTTTGCAATGATAGAAGCGGCCGGGGGTTCGCAGTGTCTTGATGGGACGGGGCTGTTGAAGCGCATGTATTTTAGATTCCTTGAGATGAGGGAGAGTCCGGGGCTACAGCTACCAAAGGGTATTGCTTACTCTAGCCACTGCTGGTAAGGCAAGGTAGAAAGTATGATTCGATTTTTGGCGTAAGCTTATGGCTACAATACATATAATTACACCAGACATTCTTGCTGCGGCGGTTGTTCCTCTCTGCAATTGGTAGTATTTGTTTGTATCCACTTCGCCAAGCCTTATAACTTCCCATTTGGGTCGGTAATACCGGCACTTAGAGTATGAACTACGACTTGTGTCAGTCCGGAGCATTGAGAAGGTCATTTCTGTTCTTTGAGCTTCGGTGAGAAGGTTTCATTCATTATGAAGCATCTCTTGGTTTGTAAGCTCGAGAGATGAGCCATGACATCCGGCGACATGCTATGTCACTCATCGACTCTTGGCAGGCTATATATATGTGTGTATCGATCAGCTCCTTGGAATCTTTAATCTCAAGCCTACAGCTCAAATAACCTTCTCATCTTTCTGAACCAGTATATCACCATGTCTTCACCTTCAACTGCCATCCCCACCGGCTCATGGGTCCTTGTCACAGGCGCCACAGGCTTTGTCGCCAGCCACGTTACCCGTCAACTTCTCCAGCGCGGCTACAAGGTCCGAGGCACAGTCCGTGATCAAGGCAAAGCCCAATGGCTCATTGACGATCACTTCAAGTCTTATGCCGACAGTGGTTCCTACGAGCTCGTCACTGTTCCTGATATATCTGCCGCTGGAGCTTTTGATGATGCAGTAAAAGGTGTTTCCGCCGTTGCTCACATCGCAAGTGTCCTTGACTTTGATCCCAACCCCAACAATGTCGTTCCCCAGACTGTCGCAGGAGTAACCTCTGTCCTCGAAAGTGCATCCAAGGAGCCTTCTGTTACGCGATTTGTCTTCACTAGCTCCATCGTCGCTGCTGTTTTCCCAACGCCTGACTCAGACGGTGTTGTCGACCGCAATTCATGGAACGAATTCGCTATCAAAGCGGCCTGGGCTCCACCACCTTACGAGCCATCGCGTGCAATGCTCGTCTATGCTGCAAGTAAGGTCGCTGCGGAACAAGCTCTATGGAAATACATCGACGAGAATAAGCCTCACTTTGTGGCCAATGCCATTTGCCCGTCTGGTATCTTGGGCGAGCCACTCCACGAGAGACATGCCACTTCATACGGAAACTGGATTTATTCTCTCTTCATCGAGAAGAGGGGAATGATCGACACGTTCCAAACTGGTAGGTCCCATTCTTTGATCAACGCCCTCATAATACACTGACATTCAACTACCAAGCATTCTTTGTTGATGTCCAAGACGTTGCCCTCCTCCACGTCGCTGCCCTTCTTGATCCCGAACTCAAGGATGCGCGTCTCCAGACGTGGGGCCACAAAGCCCACTGGAACAATTTCTTGCCCATTCTGCGAGAGCTTCGACCGCAGAGGAAATTCATCCCTGACTATCCTGAGACATTCTACCTTAAGCTCTCAACTGATCAGTCTGAGTCGGTTGCTCTCTTGAAGAAGTGGGCTGGTCAGGAAGACTGGAAGCCTATCAGACAGATTATTACCGAGGCCATCAATAACCCCTACTGGAAGACTGAGTAGTGAACTGCCGAGATGAAGAGACACTTTGTTAAATTCTCTTATACTTAGTGCAGATATTTGCTTAGAATAAACAAATCATAAAAACCTCTGTATTCAAGGCATGACATGCAGTAGTGCTGGTGCCCTGTACTTGAATCTAGTACCGAGTCTCTGCCTAAGGCCCTAAAAGAAATTATAGATATAAGGTCTGCATTAAGAGGTAGCCTGAACATAATTCTCAACATACTACTGACTAGGCCGGCCAGATAGCAGAGTAGGCCAGTATTGACGCTAGCCTCTTAAGAGAGATATTTGCGAAATACAAGGGCTTGCTATAGCATTAATATTCCCAAAAGCTTATTATATAACTATACTAAAAGTTAATAAGAGTTTTAAAGTAAGATAAGGGCTTGATTTATATTTAAATTTTAACTATATTAATTTGAGTTTAATGAGTAATTATAATTTCCCTTTAATAATTTATTTTTAACCTTATTCTTTATACATACATATCCTTACTTTCATCAGCGCCCAAGGTTACAAAGTACATTGCCTTCTATATCAAGGAATTAAGCTCTACAGCGGGATATACCGGTTACACAGAACCTTCCGTTGTAAGATAAAAGGTTCCGAACTTCTGGGTCCGTTTTTTAGTTCCAGGTGCACAGGTTCTTTCCCCCAGTTCTCAAATCCGGGAGCTGAATCGTTAGATTGAGACCCGGCATTTGTCGTCGGAGCTAATGACGCCAATGCACAAACGCCCGCATACCGGACAACGCCGTTACTAGCAAGGATGCAGACGAACTATGTTCCTGGTGCCTACCAGTCCAGGGTTCTGATTCTCAGCCTTGACTACCGATCGGGAGGACAAATGTCCGCCTTGTCCTTGAACAGTGGCTTCAACCATCTTCTTTAGCATATCGATATCACCAAGACAGATAAAAACGCTACCCAGCAACAGCCTCCGCCACTAGTCTCATGTTTCACCGCGGTTTCCAGTGATCATAGAGCACGCATTTCCCTACCCAAAGATCACGGAGGCCATTATCCTAACTAATATAATTGCCGGAAACAGAAATTAAACATTTGCTCTATTGAACTCTATATGTAGATAGTATATATAACTCTATTTAAAGAAGTAAAGGTAAATATTTGATTTTTTTAAAAGACTTATTTAAATCTTTTTACTCTAGAGAAATATAAGTAAAACGCTTTTATATTAAAAATATTATCTTTACATATTTACTTTTAATTATACTCCGTACCGTTTCGATAAACGGCCTTTTTAGTATATAATTTATTAACCCTCACGCTAACATTACTCCGGGGGCTATACGAAGTACCTTTGCCTCAACCCCACAACTCCAACGGAAAACCGGAACAATCTTACGGGCTTCAGCTCCTCTAATTGGTCACGCTTCAGCCACCAAAAGCTTATGTATCGTCATGACTGCCAGACTTGTATGTGAACTATCGAAATGGCGTCTTTTAAACCTTTTTCTGAACCTTGTTTTTCTCTACCTAGGGGGCACAATTGGAGTAAGCTTCACTGGGCGTCATACATAATGTGATATGCGTCCGCTGTTGCTTGCAGGTTTAGACTTGAGGTCAAATACATCATACTTCACAATGGCTCTTCATCGTGCCCTCATTCTTTTGAGTCTTTGGCTAGGCCTTGCTGCTGCTCTCAATGGCCATATTCTCGAACGATCCGATTCCCATAAACCTCTCCCACCCAGTCGAGACCCATGGTATACCGCCCCTAAAGGCTATGAGCATAAAGAGCCCGGCACTGTTCTTCGTGTACGTCGTGCGCCGGGCAACTTGACTCGCCTCACTGGAAACAGCTCTGCCACGTATAATATTCTTTACCGCACTACAGACAGCCATTACAAGCCAACATGGGCCGTCACGACGCTCTTTGTGCCTAAGCTTGGGGAGAACAGCACTGCTGCCATGATGTTCAACCAGAGCGCTTTGCTCTCGTACCAGGTTCCATATGATTCAGCGGATGTGGATGCTAGTCCCAGTTACGCAGCTTACGCTCCATATGCTGACAGCAGTCTCGCGCTTATCAATGATGCTTTAGGCCTGGGCGTGTTTCTTAGCCTTCCTGACTACGAAGGTCCTCTTGCATCCTTCACAGCAGGTGTCATGTCCGGCCATGCAACTCTCGACTCAATTCGTGCTGTTCTCTCTCTCAATCTGGGTCTCAACAAGAAGGACCCTCGCGTTGCGCTTTGGGGATACTCTGGTGGCGCGTTGGCCAGCGAGTGGGCTTCTGAACTTGCTGTGCAGTATGCGCCTGATCTTCAAGACACGGTCGTTGGGGCTGCAATTGGTGGCGTGACACCAAACATTACCGCTGCCTTGCTTTCTATATCCGGAAAAGAATCTGCTGGTCTTGTACCAAGCGCCATTCTCGGTCTAATTAGTCAGTATCCTGACGCGCGGAAGTACGTTCTCTCGCAATTGAAGACGTCCGGAAAATACAACAAGACTGCCTTCCTGGCTGCCAAGAAATACACCGTTTTCGAAGCAGGCGATGCATTTGCCGGGGTCAACATCTTCGATTACTTCAAGGACGGCGATAAAATCTTACGTAGTCCTCACATTCAGCACGTCATCAACCGCGATGGAATAATGGGCTATCACGGCGTCCCCCCATGGCCCATCTTTGCATACCAGGCTATCCATGATGAGATCAGCCCTATTGCCAACACAGATAAGCTCGTTGAGCGATACTGCGCTGTCGGCGCCAATATTCTGTATCAGCGAAACACTTTTGGCACGCACTCGGAGAACTTTGTGCTGGGTAGTGCTGCGGCTGTTCAGTGGTTGGCTTTTGCTTTGCTTGGACTGAATGACAAGGCCGAGGGATGTACTATCAAGAATGTCACGACGAATAGTACCGATCTGTCGTTGAGGAAGAGAGGTATGCCTTTGAGGGTTTATGATTTGTGGTGATGGGCTATGAGAAGTCATAATTGGACCTGGTATTGATGTGACTGGGCTCTGGTATGAGCTCCGGTGGGTGCTCTGTTAACATCTTATAACATTCAGTCTGTACATATTGCTGTTTCTATTTTCATACTTTCTATGCTTCCTGTGAGCAATGCCAAGCGACCGCTCCATGGTGAAGAATAACCAGTACTTCCGTTTATTTTGACATGCACACTTACCAGGAATAAAACACAACAGCAACAGCAAGAACCGAAATAAGATAAGGTCCCAGAACCCCCATCGAGGCCCTCATAAGCTTCGCCATGAGCCGCTCCATATCCTCACTATGAGTCTTACGATCATTTACTCTTGGAAATTCAACATCCGGTATATCCTTTCTCAGGAACTCACAAAGCGGTTCCCACCCATCACCAAGTGAATAATCCAACCGTCTCTCCCTTGGTACAGCTTCCCGAACCTTGGAGTAGAATTCCTCATAAGTACCCCGTGCAATATCGGGCGTAATGGCCTCGACAGAATACTCATTTACGGAGAAGAAACCAGCGAGAATCTTCCTCATGGCATGCAAGGCGCGAAAACGCAAGACATACCACGTCAAGAACTTCTGAAGCCAAGTTGCCTCAAACACAGAGACTAATATCTCCGACTGAAACGAGGGCCACCAATCTTCAAACCTTCTCTGGACAATAACAACCTTCGCATCGGGATACGCTTTGATGAGCTCCAACGTGAACGTCGACGCGATATCCGTGGCGATATCATAGGCACCCCACAAACTATGCCAACCTTCTCTCGTGAACGGTGGGCGAGGACCGTTGTGAGTGTAGTCTGGGAGGTTGATAAGGTGAGGAAAGGTAGCCTCTGCTGCTTGTTCGAGTTTCCCCCATGGTTCGTGCCATTCGTTGTGTAGAGCGTGATGGGCTTTGTAGCCAAGGATCCGGTAAGCTGCGGCCATGGAAGCTGTTCCTGTGCGGTAAAGACCTGCGTGGATGATGTTTATGCCGTTCTTTGGCGGGCTGCTTTTGGTGGTGAGGGACTCCATTCGGACCCAGTAGGAGAAATAGGTTGACGCTGGGGGGTGTACAGGCCTGATACGATGATGGGCCTATGGGGTAGTTGCTGGAAATTATAGCGCCGGGTTGAATAATGAGTGTAGTCACCACGTAGTCGGTTTTATTTGAGATTACGAGTATGCGATCGATACTCCAACGGACTTCGAAAATCTCACTTCCATCAGAATGCACGCCCGTCGGAAACTGCAGCTCCTCAATTACAATCCTCACTCAAATGGATACGTGTTCTTTGCTGTTGTGTACTGTTTCCCAACGTCGTTCCCCCGCAACGTGCAACGCACCAGCTCCCCGTACGAACAAGGTTTTCGGCATATGGTATAAGGTTTCGATATCATTTCCTATCACATTGTCGCAGCAGCACAGAAAAGCACTACGCATTTACTCTCATTTAAAATCAAAAGTTAAAATGGAATAATAGCCTGACATGTACAGAGTAACATTTATGAGGTCCATAATGGTTAGTCTGGTCTGTCTAGGTATGGTATGTTGCACATATAAGAGGCTTTGGTAGTACAAGCTGAAGAGGGGTTGATCACAAGATATCTTAGTTTTAGAAATAAACCGCTTGAAAAAGTCTCAACAAACTTTCATTGGATATTCTGCTATAGAACTGTCTCACGAAACCGCAGCTTGAAGGATGATCTGTACGTTACTATCGTGGTCTCGAACCCCTCGGCAAGGAGATGGAATCTCAGCATGACCACTAGCAACATACAACTGCATCGTTCCCATATATCATTTAACTAACAGCTGGCCATCACAAAAGTATACTTAACGTAATAGTCGTCTTTCAACGAGATTGTCGGATCTCGAGGCATGGGGCTTGATATACGTAAGACCTTGGCCGGGTCTGACCTCGAGTAAAATATGACACCATACCTACATGCTATACGTAGTGCTCACGGCTGTATTTGGGATTGGAAACAGAGGGGATTGTTGAATGATGTATTCGAGTTGATGGAATAACAAATCATTGAACCCGGTCGACTTCTAGGGCTGCTAGTGGCGTTTCCTTTTCGATTCTTTCTATGTTTGTTTTATTATCTCCTCTAGGGGAGGAGAGAAAACTCAGGTCCTTGATCCTAAGACAAAAAGACTTAGGTAAATCTACCTAAATTTAGGATATTATTTTAACACGGTGTTTTCTTATTCCCTGAGGTTCCTCCAGTATAATTCGCTCAATTTAATGCACACGTCAAAACTCCAGAACTCTGTACTTTAGTCCGTTATTATTATTCCATAAAATCCCACGTTCATGGTTCCCCACGCTACCCCAAGTGGGTAAGCCAAGCCGTCATCACAAACGCTCCCATTGGCTCGTCTGAGATCACGACAGAGGCTACTAACATGGCGACATGTCAACTTCGCGTCTCAAAGACAAACCCTTGATGAAAATGGTGATGTCATGGAAGTGATAAAAGTGCCGGCAGTGGTTCATTCTACGCGCCAACGTCATGTTTGGGTCGTTTGGGGAAAATGCTCCGACCGATGCATCTAGATTGTGCATCCATCAGTGCACTCTAATCTCTCTGTGCATCGCTCTTAATTGTGGAAAGGGCAAGAGGTGTTGCAGATCTCGTCTGCGGTACTTTTGAAGAAGTAGTGTTCTCAGCGGTTGCAGAAGTACCTAGTATCAGCGTTGCATCGAAATGACAAGTTGGAATGGATGAAACCTCATGAAGATCTGAACAAGGGACGTATGGTGCAATATTACTAGAGAGAGACATCATTCGTACTCCGCAAGCATATTTATTCGATATGTCCCACCTTCAATCCAAAGTTTCTACCGCTTTGCAACATCTGGTCTCGAGACGCGGCTCTATACAATGACTGCCGACCTGAAGAACGATTCGCCGCCGGACCTCAGCGACGAGGCCGGCACCGTCGACTCTAGCTCGCAAGTAAACGAGAAAGCCCTGCTACGCAAACTTGATTTGAAGCTTCTACCAGCAGTTGGGATTCTTTATCTGCTTTCGTTCTTGGATCGCAGCAATGGTATGGATGGTTGCAACAGAACGGCGTGATGTCGAGCTGACATAAACGGACAGTTGGCAATGCTCGTATTGAGGGAATGATTGACGATCTGCATATGTGTAAGATAAAAAGGTGTATGCCTGGAAATCTGTCTCTGACATTTGACAGCGGGGAATGAGTATCTCACTGGCTTGACGCTGTACTTTATTGGTTATGTCCTCTTCGAGGTTCGTCGCCCTTCATTGTCTCCAAGCATGAATCTGACAGCTCCAGATCCCATGCAACATTATCCTCAAGCGAACTACGCCTCGACTCTGGCTGCCAACACTCACTGTGGCCTGGGGTATCGTTGCGACTCTTCTCGGTATCGTGCAGAACAAGACTGGTTTCTTCATTGCTCGATTCTTCCTTGGTGTAACTGAGAGCGGATTGTTTCCCGGTGGGTTCACTCGTGAAGGCTGCAGTTCGGAATGGCCGTGTTGATGATGAATAGGTGTTGTGTACTACTTCTCCATGTGGTACAAACGTCGTGAGCGACAATATCGTATCTCGCTATTCTTCAGCGCTGCATCACTAGCTGGAGCGTTCGGTGGCATCTTGGCATATGTAAGTCACCTTGACTTCTATCGAGCAGCTGTACTGATGGAATCAGGGGATTGGTAAGATGGCAGGTGTCGTCTGGGATAATGGTTGGCGATGGATCTTCATCTTGGTGAGCCGCTACACCGACATTCTCCAGGCCAAGCTAACGATAAACAGGAAGGTATCGCGACGGTAGTAGTCGCCGTTGCAGCATACTGGTTCATCGAGAACTACCCAGATACCTCAAAATTCCTCACCAAATCAGAGCGCTCCTTCATCCATGAACGGCTACATGCAGACAGTGACGCAATTCGTGAAGAGAAGTTCAGCTGGGCTGCTGTTCGTCAGGCATTTAGTGACCCCAGTTGCTGGCTGTACGGTTTGGGCTTTCACACCATGAGTCTACCGCTGTACACACTGTCACTGTTCCTGGCAAGTTACCATGTTCTTGAGTTAGAATTCCTACTAACAGAATTAGCCCACCATCATCAAGGACCTAGGATACAAAGCTGCAGTGGCACAGCTCTTGACAATCCCACCATACGCCGTCGCCTTTATCACAACTCTAGGTGTTGCCATCGCCTCTGAGAAACTCGCCAAACGCGCTTTCTTCATCGCCGGCTCAGCTGGCGTCGCAGCAATTGGCTACATCATCCTTCTCGCCAACACGAACCCTACCGCAAAACCGGGAGTCTCTTACGTTGGAACATTCTTCGCCGCAGCCGGAATCTACCCTGCCACTGCTCTTGTCCTCAGTTGGCCTGCGATCAACGTATCTGGACAAACGAAGCGTGCTATTGCGAATGCTATGCAGATCAGCATCGGAAACCTTGGTGCAGTCATGGGTACGCAGCTGTATCGATCTGGTGATGGACCGCGATTTGTGGTTGGACATTCTATGGCTTTGGGGTATCTTGTCGCTAATATTGTGGTTGTGACTATACTTGGTTGGAGGTTGAAGAAGCAGAATGATGCGCGGGCGGCAGTGAGTGAGGAGATTAAGCACGTTGGAGAAGTGGAGGACTGGAGAGGCGATACTGATCCGCGATGGAGGTTTGAGTATTAATTCTAACGAAGAACAAGAGAACAACTTGAAATTTGGCGGTGAGGGGCTTTGAGAAGGGTTCACGAGAGTAGCGATGACCAGACAAAACGTATCCGAATTGACAGTACCAAATACCATCGCCCATTACCTGGCTACCTAGTAATATCCCCTTTCTGCCAAGCCACTAATTCCTATAGACTCGACGTTGCCCTCGCACGCAGGCTAGCCCCAACCTTCCACAGCAACAACGGCGCAGCCAACTCGAGCGCCAACTCGGCAAACGCCATAGCACTGTTCCCCCATCCATATCCAAGCGCAGCATACATCTTTGGTGTAAACAGCGGGAACAAGAAAGCAGCCAGACTACGGGGAAACTGCTCCGCCGCGATAGCACTTGAAGTATGATCCGGATAAGCATCGATCAAGTACGCTTGTAACGGCATGCCAGAGATCTGCATACCGAAACAGGTAATGAACATGGCTACATCAACCCATGCCCAGTGAACTCTGAACTCAGCGCACCAGCCATAGACGATGAAGCCAATTGGCGCGATGAAAGCACCCATCGCCATCAGTGGTACTCTGTTCTCTGGTAGATGCTGGCCATTGCGACGCTCAGTTCTGCGGAACCAGTAGTCCATCAATGGCGCGCCGATTTGTGACGCTGCTAGTTCACCCAATGCACATGAGATGTAGTGGAGGCCACTTATCTCAACCGATTGTCCATATTGCTGTGTCCAAATCTCTGCGAAACTTGAAAGAACGATGTACAAAAGACCATAGCCAATGGCGGAGATGACAGCAGCGACTTGGATGATGGGATGGAAGGTTAAAAGACGAAGGGGACGGGTCATAGCTTGGGTAAGGATCTTTCTCAAAGTATGTCCCTCTTGCGTGCGCTCAGCGTAGGTGTAATATGGCTGACCTGTCTCTTTGCGCAATTTCTTAGCACGTTTCTTAAGAATTGCAGGGGCGTATGTCTCGCGGAACGTGGTGAACGAGATAGCAGCCATGGCGACTTGGAACATGGAAGTAGACCAGAACATCCATCGCCAAGAAATCCGATCAGTCATGAAGCCACCAATGATAGGGCCTTTTGTTAAAGTTAGTGACGTGATCTCCAAAGGAATGAAGTTTGGACTTGCCGGTTGCGGCGCCGATGAGAGGAATGACAGAGTACCATCCAAGAGACTTGCCACGCTGGTCAGGACGCCAGATGTCGCCCAGAACACCGCCTCCAAGAGCATAAACAGCACTTGCGCCAAAGCCAGCGAGGAAGCGTGTACCGATAAGCATCTCCTTCGAGTTTGCAAACCCGCACGCAAGATTCCAAACGAGGAACCAGATATTGGAGACGTGAAGAATTGTCTTGCGTCCATAGACCTCAGACAAGGGTCCAATGACCAGAGGACCAAAGGCAGTTGCTAAAAGGTAGATACTCAGGGCCATGACGGATTGGGTAGCGGTCATGTCGAGGTCCTTGGCAATGACGGAGAGTGCGGGTGCCATTACTGTAGAGACGAGGATGCGGTTAAAGCCTGTTATGGAGAGGACGTTTGTTACCGCCCATTTCCGCTTTTCGGGCCAGTTCTTGGGATTATCACTGTCGAGCTCATTGAAAGCGACGAGGTATGGATCTGCTGGGGTGCTGTTGAGTACACCAAGCTCAGTATCGAGAACAGGTTCTTTCACGTCTGTAGTCATTTTGTATCGAGAAAATAGCACGGATAGCATACTCACTTGAAGATGCTTTACTAAAGGGAAGATATTTATACCCCGCATCGCAGGCAGTATTCACGGCCGGAGACCGATTCCTCCTGGAAGAGGTAGTGCTTACGGAGGTAGCGCGGAGCTATCGGTCGTGATGTCTGGTTATCAGATCCTGCTTATCAGATCGGCAAATTAGCGGCGTGAATTCAATCATCAAGCGAGCCAATGCCAGAGAAAGTGGCTTGCTGAAACCTTGCACATGTTGGGGTTGAATGACTCAACGTGAGAAGGATTTGGGGCCAAGGACAAAAGGACCCGACTGATCCGAGACAACGAAGTAATACGGCTGAATTTGGCAGGTCGAAGAGATTGACGATTTTATGCGTCGGTGTACCTTGAATCCTTTCAATGCATGTGCCATATTGTCTCATGCGATAACATTGTCTCATTCAATTTATATTTAGCTACTTTGTATCGTTCGTTTCTAACCCTCTCACTCTGAGGGCGAGATCGCAAACTCCATAGGCTTCGACATAGCAGACTTCATAAACGGACTTCTCGCCCTAATCTCCTTACCCCAGATAAACACCCCAATAGGCGCCGCCGCCAACACCAACGAGATGAACCCCAACAGCGAACTGGCCCAGTGAAAGCCCAAGTTCGTATACATACTACTCGACGCAAGCGGCAAGAACGCAACGCCCAAGTTCTCGCCCAACACTGTAGCTCCAATAGCGCTTCCAGCATAATTGCTATAAGCATCGATTAGATAGTTCGCGATACTAACGACAACAGCCTCAGTTCCAAGTCCAACGAGCATAAGTCCAATCGCGGGCCCGATCCAGTGCACAGAGGAATAGCTTGTCCAAGCGTAGACAAACATTCCGCCCGTGACGCCGATGAAACCTCCGATTACGGCGGCGTAGAGTCGAGCTTCGGGGATGGGTGTTCCAGGCGCTTCTTTGTTGCGTGACGCAGAAGCGTAATACCAGTTGTTTGTCAGGACACAAAGACCGAAGCCGAGAATTTCTCCAATGACGATGGCTGCTTGAACGTAGCCGGCTTCAATGGCGTTCCATCCGTACAGAGCAGTAAAGACTTGTTCAACAGATTGCGTGAAAACGTAAATCACTCCCAGACTGAAGGCAGTCCAGATAGTTGAGATGAAGACAACCGACTCGGTGCAGAGCATGTAGAGTGGCCGCTGAATGCTCGTCCAGATATCGTGAAGAATCGACTTTGACTCAAGCTCCTTCTGGCTGTACGCGTTCTTCCCTTGCTTCCTCAACTTCTTCGCCCTCGCAGTCAATATGGCTGATCCTCGCGTCTCAGGCATGGCCAGGATGAAGATTGGGAAGAAAACGCCCGTCCAGATGAGTTCTATGTAGCCTATCCATCGCCAGGGCAAAAACTGAAAGATAGCAGCGCCAATGACGGGTCCAAGACTGCTGGCGTTCAGGTAGATCATGATATACAACCCAGTTGGGATTGTTCGAGCTCGATCAGTAGCAAAGACGTTTCCGATGATGCCAGCTACTGCATTCGCGAGAATAGTGCAGCATCCTCCGCTGAAGAAGCGAGTGATGATCAAAGTCGCGTAGTTGGGCGCCACTCCAACAGGAATGAGAAAGCAGAGGAAGACGGTGTACACCACAAGAAACACAAGTCTCATTCCAAAGTCTTCCATGATCGGGAGCAAAACCAATGAGAACAACGCACCACCCAATCCCCATGATGCCACGGGCCAATAAGAGTGCGGAAAGTTCTTGTCGCTGACATTGAAGTCCTCGCCAATTGCTTCGTGCGCTGTAGTGATGATTGTTCCGTTCATCATAGAGATGAACGTCGCGAAGAGTCCCAGACCAACGGCGAACCATTTCTTCTTGCGGGACCAGTTATAGGGATTCCCAGGGTCGTTTGGGCCGTTCCACTGGACAATTATCGGTTGTTCTGTCTCCATCAGCACTTCACCTCTCACCATCACTCTAAATGTAACATACCTGACGACTCATTGCTACGCGCAACCTCAGATCTCTCCGTTTCAGCAAACATACTTTCTGATAGCTTCGCCAAGTGAAACTACTTGGCAAGATCTCTTGGCTGATAATATTTGCAGTTTTAGAAAATGCCAAGTGAACAGCCAAGAGATGGAGATTCTGGGGAACGCTTTTTATCACTTCATCTTTAGTCCATGCTTGGTTCTCCACCGAAATTTCTTCCTAATTCCGGACCCATAGAATCGATCTTGTTACCTCATATTAATTCAACGGAGCCAATGAAGGGATCTCGGCTATGATGAATTTGTGGTTACGCTAGCCTGGAAAGCGGCAAAGTTTGGAGGCTAGAGACATCGCTGTGAATTGCCATTGTCGGTAATCCTCCACGGTGCTTGGTAATCTTACACCGTCTTTGAGTATCAACTTGAGATTGATTCGTATCTGCTACAGGACGAGTTTTTGGGCGGCAAGATTGTCTTTTTTCCGTTTCTCTACAGAAGATATGAGGCTAGGCCGATCAATGGTGGTTTGTTACATATAAGTTGCCGGGCTGAGCAATACCACCCTGCATCATTGAGCTTATTGGCATGTAACCGTCGGGTTCCCTCAAAACTTCTCATATAGCTGGTCGAAATTGTGTGACAGCGGCTTGATGTTGGTGCAGTCATGGCTTGGTGCTTTGGTCATCACCATGCCGACTATTTTCCGATGACCTGAAATACCGCAGCTGTCAGCTGAATTCAACCCCGCTTCCGAGGTCAACCTAATTCAAAGCTGTCTTTGCAAATTTGCCAAGAAAGAAACTCGAGTTTAGGGTACGGATCAAGTTCTGTGGCTTTATGAATATTTCGAACTTGTTCCAAGGGCAATCATGTGGCTTATCAACACAACGACAATTGCACTGGAGGACAAGAACATATCATCAACTCCCTATGTAATTCTGTCGCATACCTGGGGTGAAGATGAAGTCACATTCGAAGACATGATGAAGGGTCAAGAGAAGGGAAAGAAAGGCTATGTCAAGATCATACACACTTGCAGATTAGCCAAAGAGAGGGGAATCGCATACGCATGGGTCGACACTTGCTGTGTCGACAAGAGGAGCAGCGCAGAGCTGGCGGAAGCTATAAACTCTATGTTCAACTGGTACAAGCTGTCAGAAGTTTGCTTTGCTCACCTCGAAGATTTGGACCTTCAGCGCGGTCAGCAGGATGACCGGCTTTCTGGCTTGTCGTCTTGTCGATGGTTTACTAGAGGATGGACACTGCAGGAACTGATTGCTCCACGGAATCTTGAATTTTATGACAGTGCTTGGAATTACCGGGGGACCAAAGCAGATTTACAAGGCAGGATTTCAGGCATCACCGGTATCGACATTGCAGTTCTTGAAAACAACGCTATCTTGGAGACCATACCAGTTGCGAAGCGCATGTCGTGGGCAGCAAACCGAGAGATCACAAGAGTAGAGGATCTAGCATACTGCCTGCTCGGGATCTTCGGTGTCAATATGCCGATGCTCTATGGAGAAGGGACCAAAGCCTTTGGCAGACTTCAAGAGGAAATCATCAAAGAAACAACTGACCTCTCTATCTTTGCATGGAAAGTCAGTTTGTACGAAGGGAAATATCTAGGGATATTTCGGCCGCTAGGATATCGCGGTATCCTCGCTCTAGCGCCCTCTGAGTTCGCACACTGTCGAAATCTCCGCCGCGCTTCAACGATGAGATACGGGCACGAATACAGCATGACGAATAAAGGCCTTAGACTGGAGACATTTCTTGGCGAGAGTAAGGACAAGGAATACGCCCTCAACCTCGCGTGCATAATACCAGATGACAATGGGATTGCGTCGAAGATTGGAGTTTACCTTACAAAGACGGCTGATGGCTTTGTCCGTAGCCGACCTTATGAACTATTCGAAACACAAGATTCTCTATTATGGGCCGGTCCACGCCACAAAATCTTTATTCGAAAACATGTCACGCCATTTGGTTCCACTGACTTGGCAAGCCGCCTCGACATGAATATTGCGTCGCAGTTCAATATTTGTCCTGGATTCAAGCTCGCTTCTTTCGCAGCGAAGCCAGCAGATCTATGGGATACCCTGCGTCAAGAATTTGTCACGGACAGGAGCGAGAAGTTCACTGGTTTTCTCAACTTTCAGCTAACCGATACTTCCAAGACCTTTATCTCTCCTCGGATCTATGTAGTCTTCGGCTTAGAAGCGGATTCGTCATCTGGGGACCTGAAACCGTGGATGAGTATTTATAGCTCTACTGATAAGGAGAGATATGGAAATATAATGGACTGCGTCGATGGATACTACAGTTCGTACGGAGAGGAGTACTACCTGCATCAACTGCGCGACTGCGTTCTCACTTCGGGGAATATTCTACCGCAGAAAGTCAGCCTCCCTTCCAGTGATGCCGCGCATCGTCTTCGTATCTCTCTTGGGGCTCTTCAGCGATCTCCTGGAAAATCACATACTATCACGGTTAATGTTTCAAACATGGGATGATTTACAGGCTTGCCTCACTTCATACATCTCAGGTCGAGGCTTGGGAAATTTGAACATTTCTAGCGACAAAGCGCAAATGGCGAGCTCAAGCGAAATTCTTTGATGATTAGTGATAAGTGTCTTACTTCAATAGCCCCAGTCGAGTCTTGAATGGAGCTCACCTAATATTGAATGCTGCACGAATGACGGAAGGATCCAACATAGCCTTCGAATCAGCCCAGTGAGACGTGCAAGTCAGGGATGAGGAGATGAGACGCTGTTATGATTGGCTCTTTGACAGACATCCTTGTGAATGGCGGGGAGACATAGCCAACATAACTCAGCCATGTGGTTTTGTATCTGCAAGGTTGTCCAAATCCTTTCGGCATTTGGGGGCCATAATTTCACCAGAACGGCAACGCCCTTGCAATCCTTGTGATGATGACAGCTTTCGTTGGCTATTACTGGGCAGAAAAGCTTGAAATCAGAAACAATGCTGTTTATTGGCTACACCGTTGATGAGCTGGACGCAAGTAAGCCTGTAGCGCCTCAAAAGGGAAACAGGTGTGATGCAGTAAGACGGAACTAACAGGGATGACGGATGGGATGAGCCGTTCTGATTTCTCTCCTTGGTCAATTCTTTTATCTTTCGCCATTTCTTGACCTGAAGATCTCGTCTCGCCTCTTTTATCCTCCACAAAAACATCGATAACACGACCGCTATGCCGAGCGCGCGAACGAATTTGGGTCCTCTCACAACAGAGTGGAAGTACCCTGATCGATGTACTGTGCCAGTGACCGATTGCACGACATGCACGAATGCCTGGCAAGGTCAGACGTGCGGGAATAACAAGGACAACACGGTAGGCCAATCTTTCCTTGACGCGTCGAACGAGATCTGACAGAACCTCGTAGCAAGGCGTACTAGACGATACAGACTGTTGGCCACCGCGAAAATCATTTATCTCGGCTGGAAATGCGGTGAATGGCTGGGGCTTCTACTCTCCCGCATTCGAGTGTCCTCAAGGCTACGAAAAAGCATGTACCGCGACGGGCCCAGAGACTGGAAACTTCAATTTTCAGTTCTCGATACAAGATGACGAGAGGGTGATAGGATGCTGTCCATCGTAAGGGTCTTCTGACTTAGTCTTTGGTCGAGAACTGACGGCAACAGCGGATACACCTGTGCGCAACCCGGCGGGCCACAAACGTGCACAACCATCGCTTCCAGAGGATCATTACAAGTAGCATCATGCTCGAACCAAAAGACCGTTCTCAATTGGCTCACACTTCCAGCGACTGTAACAGATGAAACCAGCACAGTATCTCTAGATGGGATAACCATCTTCGCACCAATGATCCAGCTCAACTATCGCGAAAAAGATCTAAGCTTGTCATCTGGTTCAACAGGATCTACAAAAACAGATTCGGCACCGGCTGAGACTGGTACAGGTGAATCATTCTCATACTCATCTTCCAGCGGGGGACTATCGACGGGTGCTAAAGCTGGCATTGGAGCTGGGGTTGGAGTAGTTGGGCTTGCGATTATTGGAGCGGCGTTGTATCTCTGGAGGAGAAGAAAAAGGGCAACGCCGCAGGCTGCTGAGCTGGAGACGAAGGAGGATACGAAGAACGCGGGATCAGTTTTGGCTTATGGTTCGCCGCCGCCGCAGTATCCTCCTGTTGAACTGGATGCGACGAATTCGAGACATGAGATGTGAGTGATGTGCATTTGGACATGAGACAGACAATGACTAAGATGGGGTGTACTTTTCGGAAGATAAGCGAAGGGAGTGTAATGCGTGTAATATTCTCATGACATTATAGCCTTTAAGGAGATAGGCTCTAAGTGCTAATATATAGATTAAATCCTATACGCCAAACTAACCCCTGAACTCCTTATGTGCAGCTTGCAACTCCGCCTCCAAGAAGTGTGCATGGTTTTCCGTTGCCAGTGCATGGAGAGCTCTATGAGAAACCATCAATATTAGCAAAGCTCGTTGGCGAGGGGGGAAATACATACTGCAGCGCAAGCAGCAAAGGCGCTTGTACCCCAGTAGCAACGACCAGAATCGCCCGCATTCGGAGCGGGAGGCCAGCAATTCTATTAATATTAGATAAATCTCAACTCTCAGAACATAATCACTTACCGCAGCCAGAGCTACTGGAAGGAAGAAGAGAAGAGTCAGCTTCATTGTGTAGGTTGTTTATCTAATAAATTGAAGTAATTGCAGGCTATGAGATGAAGTCTGAAATAAAGATTTAGTAGCAGTAACTTGACTCGAACACTCTTTTATATTTAAATGTTAGGACTTTAAGTTAATATCTTTATCAAAGGTAGTATCTTAAATGGGGCTAATAGTGTTATTAAACTTAAATTCTGTAGTTTGACTAGTAATTTATCGGCAGATACAAATAGAGAACTAAAAGCCTTCTGAAAGCGCTTCTAGCTCCACCCTACAAAGCTTAAAACGTAACAATTCAATTATTACAATTCATAATAGACTACCAAATCACATATCACTATCTAGTAATAACAATTATTGCTGGCTGAATAAGTAATAATATAGAAGTCAGTAAGACGTCAAATTTCTCATATAAGAAATAAAGTAAGCAGCCAAAGAGCTCATTGCATTCAAGGATGCATACATAATTCAGTTCAGGTCCAAAGCTTCGACGGGCCTCAGGCGATGTGAAAGTAGGTGTAGGCCATTGGACTGCAGCTGAGACATATTCAAGCTTGGGAAAGCTTAAATCACCCATAAGCAACGTCGTCAACACGAAGAGCTTCATATCGGAGTATCCACTTTAGTCCCTTGCAAGCCATGAGTTCAGTTGCTGGAGTGGATGTTAAGCTTTCAGGTTTCTATCATTTCTGTTCGTAATTATTGTTATTGGCCAAGCTCGTCGATGTACGGGAGACATCAAGTGGGTAATGTGGATCACGCAGCAAGGTGGCTAGAAAGCTCGCATGGCAATACGCAGACATAATTCACGGTTTTATTAGGGACCGTCAATAAGGTTTGTTCCTGACATGGGGCACGACATCACACCGACTCACTAATGTGGGGAGGAACAGTATTTTACCGGGAAATATAGCCGAAGACGATTCAGACCGCCTTGAAAATGCCTCTTTGCCGCTGGTTTTGAAGTGAGGCTATAGTTATGGCATCAAGCGACACGGTTACAATGACCATATGAGGCTAGAGCAAGCCGCACCCTATACGGGAGAGTCGTGTTGGCCCTTTCCTTACTCATTGTAGGGGCAATTTGAACTTTACCGTGCAGATGTGATTCCTGTCAAACGACTTAAGCTTTGGAGGGTGTTCAAGCTAATGTTTCACCAGTACGATCTGCACCAACGTGTCATCGTGGCTTACGTATACCTGGCTCTTCATTGACAAAATACGATGTTTCGGTTTGTGTTGATACCCGAACACCCGATTGGCTAGTTATGCGCGGTCCCATGGCCTCAAGCTCATAACGTGAGGGTATTCAGATGGGTATAGGGATGAGTTTGAGAGTGGGCCTTGGTGTTGCGGCATGAACACCAAGGTCCGGAATAACCAATTCCCGCAAATCGGGAGGCTTCAGATCCTCACGTGTCATTAAGTCTCTAGTTACTGCAGGTAGCTAATATACAGGCTCATCTCTCGACCAGAATTCCGGAGAAGCTTATATCCCGGCCGGAGACTTTCCGAAATCTGACCTTGACAACGATTCCTAAGATCCTCGGCCTCTCAGTGCTGGTTACCGCGCTACCACGACATTGCAACTCAATCAAGCAATATTCATAGGCCCTAGATCGGGCATGGCCCTTTTCTTTGTTGGCACCGGCATCACAGCCGATGAACAGACAGTGGGTATTTGCAGTGCCAGTTGCAACCTACTGCCTTTTCTTAGAAAGATGACAATTCTACATGCTAAAATTGTATCACGGCTCGCTGCATCAATATCTACTACAGCAAACCTTACCCATATACTGCCGAGCTACTGCCAATAGCGCATCATGCCATAGGTAGCGGGGCCGCAGCTTTCGGCATCATCTTGACTATGAGACCGCTGTCCAAGGAATAGGGCTTCGGACTCTCGATTAAGCATGAAGGGCAACTTGAACTTAGAGAATTTGTTCTCTATCCCAGATTCCAGTCCTTGAGATGATCAATGTTATTATCTCTTGCTTGAGCAGCTTTACGGCTAATGGAAGGGACCAGCTGCCGAGTGGCATGGAGTTTGGAGACATACACATCAAAAAGGCCGGCTTCAGCGCTTCGGTCAACCCAAGCTAGCTTAGTAGATAAGAAGCAACTCGAGCTCTGAGGCTGTCAAGTAGTAGCCATGTCTACTTCAGGGGCTTTGAGGTGAATGTTGATCATAGATCGGCGTCTCAAGTGGGCGATAAATGCTGGTATTAATGGAGATGTGCCGAGAAGCCGGTCGGTGCCTGAGTTTCGAGTCCGGTGTTTTGGCATGTCGCTATCAAGATTGCTTATTGGGCTTCCAACTATGAGCCGATGGCGAAGCATACTAAATACCCTTCGATCGAGGGCATCCGGGTCTGTGTTGCCTTCGGTGGTATCCACAAGCTGGAATCAGGAGAGCAAGTGGTAGACTTGAGAACGCCTACAAGCTAATGCCACGGCCACGGACGACCGACTGAATAAAAGCTTGTATGAGCGCCCGCAAGACAGTTTGATCAGCATCATGCCAGGTTCCAATAGTGCGACGTGAGATATCAAGGCGCAACTGAGGTGGGAGAAGCCCAAAGAGGTAACTATCGGCCTTGTGTGTCAAATAGGGTAGAGCTGAAGCGCCACCAGCGGATGGAATTTTGCCCTGAAGGTGGACGGGTGTAAGGCTAAGGGGTATGATGCACGCTCGGTGGTTTCGGCGGAATAGTTGCGCGTCGAAAGGGTAACAAAGACTGGCCCGCATACTTGATGCGCTCTACACTTTAATCCGCTTGGTCCTCAAAGAGCAGAAGACTAGCATCACCTACTCCATCTGATGTGGCCGGGAACTCGAAGCAGCCGAGAGAACTAAACTTGCTTTGGTATCTCATTACCGCTTCCCTGCAACGTGGAACGTTATTGAGCCTAGACGGAATGTGCAGATGTTCGGTGATGTGGCCTCCTTTGGCGGATGCAGGGCAGGGGAGATAGCCTAGCCAGGGACGAAGCTTGGCAACCTTGATGATTGATGAATCTGGGGTGACTGACGTGATGCCCCTTACCACGCTAGGCAAGGAATAAAACATGAGACTGGATATGGTGTAGATCGGCGATTTCGATGTGCGCCAGTCATGTATATTCCGCCACGAGTGCCATGGTTGTTAGTTTAGCCCTACCTAGAACCGTTTTGCTCGATCTATCGCAATGCATACCTAATACGTGTTAGATTGGATAAGCCATTCCTATCAGACATGAGCATGTTTGTATACAATCATTAAACATAGAAGCTCGTAGTGGGAGACTTACAAGACGGGATATTCTTCTGGAAAACATATCCGTGATGTCCTGTGAGGTTATGGAGAACCGAGTGGGAGTTGATATTGTGCACATACGAAGCAGACAACCGAGGGACAGGTTATCTCCGAAGCTTTGTATACCGCTTAACATGTTCTTGTTCTCGTCATCTCTGGAGGCCTGAAGCTCCGACTGTGCGGTGCCATGATGTCTATCAATGTTTGAAATGGCTGCCGTTAGTTCATCTTCCAGATCTTGAAGAGTTTCGGGACTTTGGGCCCTTAAACTGGGCTTGTATAAGAGTTCAGTCTTCGCTGATGTTGCTTTGGAGTCGTGACGGATGTAGTTCATTATCCTTCTCCACAAACTTGGTCGATCCAGCTGGAATATGTCTCGGTCAGGACTAAGATGAAAGTTCATGGTGAAACGAATGGCGATTGACAATAAGTTACGAAGAGCTTGCGCAACCTCTTCAGAGGCCTCTGCCTGGCCTCATGTTGTTCTTTCAACCTCAATCCAATGGTTCATGTGTTCATCCAAAGCGCTCAAATTCCGAACGGGCTTTCCATCGTAGCGCCCCGCCGAAAATGCAAGGAATGTCCTCAGTGGACTAAAGACCCAGTCATTCATTCTGTTCATCGTCTTCGTCTTGTTCTAAGTAGCGTTGGTATTAGAAAGTCCCAGTAGAATGAACCTGTTCCCCAACACTTACCTTATCGGATCGAGAAAACACGAGCATAAACGAAGCGAACCTTATTAGTTCCATGAAATCGAGTCCCAAAATGTGTTTCTCAACTTTTCGGAACAGCCCGTCCAGTAGCCAGCCTCCAGGTACGACAGCTGAAAAGACTTGTCCAATGATTCCAAGAAGAACCACCAACACGGCCACTATTTTACCCCCTTTTGAAGCTTTTAGGCTTTCCAATTTCTTTTGAAGCAGGCTCACGCCTTTCTGGATGTACTCAGGCATGGCAATCCGCAGTGCTGCTGTCATCCGTTGGCTGTAACGTGCCCCTGTACTCAATATTGGCCAGATACTGGTTGCCCGAAGCTAAGATACGGTAATGAGATTTTCTAGGAATATGATGAGTATTAGATAACATATATGGCGTCGACATACTGCTATCAAGTGCCAAGCACCACATCTCTCGGACACGAGAACGAATGCCATCGAGTATCGAAGAATGGTCAAACTCGGATTTCTGATCGGTTTTATTGTGCATCCTAAACCTATAGTGATACTGAAGTAGAGATTTCACATGATAGGGGTTCTCAGGAAATGATTGAGAGTCCAGAGTATGAAAATGGATTGTCGGGATTGAGACGAACGCTGGAAGATCACACTTGTCTTGTTCCAAGTCAGGTATCCCTATCAGATTCTCTGTCTGATATTCGTCATAGAGAGCCACAAATACAGGCCGAAGGCTCGGCCCTTGCGAGCTCTTGGTCTCATGTCGTCTCGGGACTGTTCTTAGTCTAGAGAGAATTTTGCCGCGGTCATTGGGCTTGTGGTCAAGAAGGTCATGGACTATAGTCTAAGTAGCAAGGACAGTCAGCAATACGATCAAGATGAATTGGGATCTCACTTGCCACAAACTCCCCGAATGTATAGTGATTGGTTGCCATATGGCTGCGGTTGATAAGCCTACTTCTCAATTAGACTGGAATCAATGTCATACATCCACCTGCATGCATATCCTGCTGAGTCCTCGGGTTGAAGTCGTGTCTTCCAGGTAGTACTCGCATAACAATTGTTGGCCATCGTGGCAGTGTCGTCGGTCTCGTTTTGCGCCTTGAGGTTGAAATACATGATGGTAGTCTCCATTTCAGTACCTGTGCAGGGCTCGATCGGAGCTGTTCCGGGTTCGTCGTGAACCATGGCGTGCTATAGGCTGGAGTTGTAACCGCAGTTGATAAATCTTACGCCCTAACTCCTTGGGTTTCAATTAATGTTTGATTGGATTGAGAGACTAAACAGCAAAGGGTTGAATGAAATCTGGAAAGCGCAGAGTCGCGAATTAATTAGATAATATTTCTAACGTATATATGCAGGTTTCAGCTGGGCCTAAGTACTATAGGCTCATTGGCTCAGATGAGATTGAGGCCTTCTACAAATGTGTAAAAATGCATCCATGATCTGATTCTTCGAAGCTGAAAGATTCGGGTTGATTGAACTGTAGCAGTATGGCTATTCCGACTCAGAAACCCTTTATACACTCTTGAGTTTCGACGATGTAGAATATGCTCCCACAAGGCTTCTAACAAGATACGACAAGTTGAGGACCATAGCGCTGGTTGGATTGTCGCGATAAATGTAAATGCCATGTATTATCTATCCAAGTATAGAGAGGCGAACATATCTAATCATAGAGCTTGGGACCCGAAGCCCCTAAAGTAACATAGAACAACTTGGTCTGTCCAGTAATAATCATCCTTCCCTTGCCGGCAAACTGGAAGTTAGCAGCAACAGTACCGGTGTAGATCTTGCCGATTAGCTTGCCCGAAGGGTTCCAGACGTGGACACCATCGCCGCAACCGGCATAAACACGGCCCTTGGAGTCGGTATGAACACCTGGAGGAGTCAGTACATGACATTGCAGCGGGCCAGAGGAGACTTACCATCGGGGATGAAAGACGCGACGTAAGCAAAGGTCTTGCGGTTCTGGAGAGTACCGTCCTGGTTTACATCGAAGGAGTAAACAGAGGCGGGTGAAGAGAGGTTGCGGCCGTAAAAGCCAAGAGCGATACCAGTGTCGGTGACATAGACCTTCTTGCCGTCGGGGCCAAAGCCAATACCTGATCAATATTAGTTGCGTGGACTCTACCATTACGAAAAGACATACCGTTAGGAAGGGTAAAGTCATCAGCGACGACAGTGACGGCGCCGGTGTCAAAGTTGTAACGATAGACTTGGTTTCGCAGACCAGGAACAGGACGGAAGTCCTGGAGGTATCCATAGAGGGTATCGGTGAAGTACAAGTCACCGTTCCTGGGGTTGATACCGACGTCGTTGAGGGAGTTGAACTGGCGACCAAAGTAGTTGTTGAGGAGGGCTGACTCGGGTTAGCTTCAAATATTATCGCTTGAGTATGTTTGCGACTCACTGGTGGTGTTGTAAGGAGGGAGAGGGTTCATCAGGTACAGGGCGGAGGGAACATCGTCGCCTTGGCCCTCACCAGCAAAGATGATGTTGCCCTTGTAGTAAGTGCCACCTGAGGCAGAAAATTAGTCGACATTCAATGCGGATCGCTAGGCTGACATACCATTGGGGTTGATGACCTGAGGGTTTGAGTCAACAACCGCGACCTTGACCTCATCCTTCTTGCCCTTGCGGACCTCGTCGGCCTCCTTGAGGGAAATCTTCTGAATGATGGAAGACTTGTTCAAGCCAGTGCCAGCAGCGGGAGCGCCAGCATTCTGGACAAAGAAGACCTCTTCAGTAGGAGGATACCATACGACAGCCTCATGGAAGATTGGGTCGGTGTCCGATGTTGCGATGAGGGTCAAAGAGGGGTCCTTTCCGATGACGTCGTAAAACTCTTCATCGTAGACATGAAAAGGCTTCTCAACAAGAGACTCCTCAGTCACACCAGGCCAAGTGAACACCTACTCAAAATCATTAGTAACAATCAGCGACAAGGCTGCAGTGACATACCAGAGAGTCATTGGCCACTGCGGGAGGCGGCACATCCTTCAAGACATTAAAGGACTTCTGGTCAATAATCTGGGCCGTAGAAGGAAGCTTAGCAGCCACGGCGCCCAAAACTGGCACGAGAACCCCCGCAGCAAGTACAGAAATGGTAGAAGGCATGACGAATGAATGCTTGGTGTGACAGGTCTCCGAGAAGGGATGGAGCTGACTGAGACACTTTTAATATGCGCAATGAATCAGTCGCTGCGAACTCATCATCTCCGCCTGAAATGACAGCGACGAGGCATTAACGAGGGTTGTCTCGGGGTTGTACTCCAAGAACGTGCAAGATCTGCAGCGTTAAGCTTAAGCTAGCGTGGGTCGCCGGCTTACGCGGGTCAATCAGCGCTTCGGCACTGGGGATCGGGGTAGTAGAATGTGGGGAGATTAGCATGTTTAGAGTTTGGGAGAGTTACGTAGCCGAGAGGGAAAAGAAAGGAAAGCAGATGTTGGTCCGTTGAGCAGGGGGGGAATAACTTACGATTGAGTGAGTTCTAGACTGACTCGGGGATCTGGACGTGTCTTCCGGACAGGGCTGACTCGGAGAATGGAAGGGAACTGCCCTGGAAGAATCGGTATGAACCATGCCTACAGGGGTCTTGGAATCAATATCGAACTGAACCGACCACCAACAACCAACACAACCTCCTGTAACCTGCAGCCACGCCACAACTACATATTGTGGTTCCCGTTCCTTGGCAGCGGCACATGTCCCAACAATAAGGGTTGTTTTTATTAATCGCCGACCGAAAGTGCCGCTGAGTAACGGACACGAGTGAGGGAAAGCATTACGATTGGAGGTCTTTTAGACACCAGCTGAGATTGTGGCTTGCGCTTGGGAAATGTCCCTGCTGTGAACATTACGACTTGCTCAATCGAGTAGGTGTGAAAATCTGGTGTGACGCACTCTTACGGCATATGGCGAAGGAACTTTCCGAGTTGATGCGTGAGCGAATTGACGATCTTTTTCACTCTGAAGAACGGACGATGCAGATATGTCAGATCTCAGGATTCATCTCATCTTTACCACTGCATTGGTAACGATACCCTTGATACTTTACCTCTTCTTTACGGAATAAAAAGAAGACGATCGCGGTACAACTGGGGTATCAGCCCATGCACCCCTTCAGCAGCTGAGGCAGGGATGGAACCAACATGCAGAAAAATAGAGTTTGAGTTTGATTAGCCAAAACTGCCAAACCTTGAACTTTATCAGAGCAAAAGATCCAGCCACCAAATGAGCTTAGCATGGAACTTGTCAGTTGCGTGATATGGAAGGAGGAAACTTGATGGTGAGACCGCCACTGGAGGGAGGGAAGAAGGGCATTGAGAAAAGATGGTGTTGTCAGTTTTACTTAAGACCTTTGCAGCACCGACAGCCAACAAACTGTTGTTGGTTCTGTCGTTTTTAACCAAGTTACTGCTAAAGCAGCGTATCGCTTCCTTTTTTCATTCGATTCACTCATTTATTCCCTGGTCTGCCGATCGATCTCTACCCCCGTCCCATCACCGCCCCGAAATGACATGGCCGACAACACCAAAAACGGCGCCGTCGCGATCGTGATCTGCGTCTTCATCAGCATCGCCTTCTACAATGTCCTCGAGCTCAATGCCTACATCTTCGGCAGCTTCAAGAGACGAAGCGGACTTTACTTCTGGAGTTTAGTCATCGCGACTTGGGGTATTGCCTTCAATGGAACGGGTTACCTCATCCTCCATCTGTCGCTGTCGGCGCAGAAATATCTATACTCGACGCTTATACTCATCGGGTGGTGTACCATGATTACAGGACAGTCTGTTGTTTTGTACTCGAGATTGCATATTGTTATGCATAACCAGAAGAGATTGAGGATGGTGTTGTACATGATCATGGTCAATGCCACCTGGTTGCATCTCCCTGTGATCATCCTTGTCTATGGAGTCGGATCATCGAACCCGGAGCCCTTCCAAAAGCCATATGAGGTTTTTGAGAAGATCCAGCTTAGTGTCTTCTTTGTCCAAGAGCTCATCATCTCGGGTCTCTACGTCTGGGAAACAAGCAAGCGCCTCAGACTAGAGAAGAGCGTCGGCAACACCAAGACACGCATGGTACTGAATCACCTTCTCATCGTCAACGTCCTCGTCATCCTCCTCGACGTCTCCATCCTCGCCCTCGAATTCGCGAATCTCTTCGACATCCAGACCGCCTGGAAGCCACTCGTATACAGCGTCAAGCTCAAGCTCGAGTTCAGCATCCTCAACCGTCTCGTCGAGCTTACCCGTGGAAGGAACGAGAGCTCTTATGGTCGCAGTCACAATGCCACCCACCATGATGATGTAGGCTTGGAGACATTGAATCGCGACCGGCGGAAGCATACTGGGCCTCAGGGAACAATTACTGGAGAGTATGAGGTTCGTGTTGGGAAGGGTGAAGAGAGTCATCGTGTATTCGGCAATGAGTCGAGTCTGGTCAAGACAACCGAGATATCAGTCCATAGCGAACGATATCCGGGTCATGGCGTACATGATAGAGGTAGTTTGGAGGGCGAAGGATCGAGTGATCTGCAGCACGTACCGAGAGGGAGTGCATCTTCAGCGTCTTCTGAAGTACAATTTGCCAAGTACGGCAACTAAGACACCATAGTTATACAGCGTTTGTAATCTGCATTTCCATTGCAATGGAGTGATTTCCAATGGCGCGTGACAGGGTTTTCGACGAATCAAATTATCGCGGCAATCAGAATATTGCTCTTGGTGCCTTGTCCATTTATCCTTGATTTTTAAGCATGCCATAGAGGCTGATGTCAGCCATCGGGTCGCTCAAGCCAGGATAGTCGCATAATCAAAAGTCCGGACTTATCGGGTAAGCCAAATGGCTCACATCATCCAGCCAATCGTAAATTTGCAAACTCTAAGCTACACTACTTGTAATCCGGTACTACTCTATTGCCGTGCAATAGTATGTTGTTTCAATCGTGGCTCTGGCTGACGATGAACGCTTGAGCGCCCCGTACATACCCTGAACCCGCCCAAGTTCATTGCCGAGAGGTGGAGCCCGATGATCAAGCCAGGATTAACACTGACGCCATGACTGACTGGAGAATATTTGGAGGCCATGAATTATAAAAGGTTATTGGAAGCAAGTCTACAGGCTTCTATGTACGAAACTCACCACGTCTTCAGAGGTTCGCCAACCAAGCACCACAATATCTCCTCCATGTCTCGCTATGCTCGAGCTCATATAAACCCCCAAGGTCCTGGTGACACAAGACCTACAGCACTCCAGATCGTCAAAGACGAAGGCCTTCTCGACAAACTCACTGACAAGGTTGTCCTCATCACAGGCGGCAATCAAGGCATTGGCCTCGAAACCGCCCGAGCACTTCACGCAACCGGAGCAACGGTTTACATCACCGCAAGATATCGAGCAGGGCATCAAAGACATTGTCTCATGGCCGGAAGCAAAGTCAGAGGTACCTGTCTACGGAATAGAACTGAGGCTTGACTCGTTTAAATCCGTACGAGCCGCCGCGCAAGACTTCCTGGCTAAAGTTGACAAGCTGAACATTCTCATCCTCAACGCCGGAGTCATGGCTACTCCTGAGGGTAAAACTGAAGATGGCTTCGAGACCCAATTTGGGACAAACCATCTTGGACACTTTCTTCTATTCCAGCTTCTCAAACCAGCTCTTCTTGCAGCCACCACGCCTTCTTTCCAATCTCGTGTTATCTCCCTTGCGTCAAAAGGTCACCGCGCTGGTGGTATACACTGGGATGACTACAACTTCGAGAAGGATACTTGCAATCCCTGGCTGGCATATGCTCAGTCCAAAACAGCGAATATATACTTCGCATCCGAGCTTGACAGGCGATATGCAGACCAAGGCATTCATGGCTTGTCGGTGCATCCTGGATATATACTCACCAACTTGGGTAAGTATATTGACCTCAGCACGATCGACTTGGATGGACCTATCAAGAATGCTTTGAGGAACAAAGCTCAGGGCGCTGCCACGACTGTTTATGCGACAGTCAGTAAGGACTGGGAGGGACGTGGTGGGAAGTATCTGGCTGATTTTGTGGAGGAGAGACTGGTCAGACCGGGTGTAGAGCCAACGTCTCCTGAACTGGGACACGCTGTGTGGATCTATGATGAGGAAGCAGAACGAAAGCTCTGGGAGCTGTCGGAGAGGCTTGTTGGATTACATACTTCCCAGGAGTAATAAACAGAACACATAGAAAGACTTTCACTCTTCGGAGGAGCATAGTCGGAAATTATCAAACCTTGCTCGAGAAGCTGGAAGACATCGAGATTCATCTCCGGTAGTGATAGTAATAGATGTTGCGTGATATCCACCTCAAGCAAGAGCAGAAATGCTTCTTCCTCACTTGCAGGTAATCAAAGCAGCTCTGTAATGGAATTCTTTAAGCTTGTAGGATAAAAGCCCGGCTGGTATTAGAATTCGCTATATCTCTTCTCACGTGCTGGTCGCAGTTATGAACCTCGGCACAACAGTCGGGAAGGTGATCACGAGTGACAATTCGCGCCTCAATTGGGCATTAAACCAACCCTACTTGGTACCGTAGATCAGGTTTTGGGATGCATTTGGCAGCAACTGCCAATCTGGAGGTGGAGAAGGGTTGCTTTCCCCTCCTGCATGCAACAATATCTGGCTCTTTTAAGTGATACCTACTCGATGTGGCTAGCTCAGATACACGAAGTACTTATCAACAAAATGAAAGAGATCTCCTTGAAAGAATGAGAATGAAGTACCAACTGTCCCATTAGTTCCTAGCTTCAGGCGGACTTCACATATTTTTCTCGTCAATTGTCTTGTGGCTGAACCTGTCGGATACCTGGGCTGGTGCAAAATTCCCAGGCGATCGATATACAGCTATCACCACTAACATGCTCTACGTTTCTGTAGCGGTATGGCTTTCGGCCATATCGTGCACTCAAATTACAAGCGTATTCGCACAAGATGCAGAGGGTTGGTACAAGTCTCATCCAAACATGGCCCGGATCAAGCATGTGAATCAGGATACTCATCAGATCGTTGACGAGTATGGAAGAACTAGGTTCTTTCACGGAACCAATGTTGTCATGAAAGAAGCCCCGTGGTACAGGCCTTTTGAGTGGACTCCGGGTGTTTCATCGTTCGGCGAACGAGATGTTCAGAATATGCACGACTTGGGGCTGAATATTGTCCGGCTTGGCCATAGCTGGGCTGGTGCTGAGCCAGTTCGCGGAGAGTACAACCAGACATTCTTAGATATCATGAAGAAGCAGACAAAACTCGCAGAAGAACACGGTATCTATGTGCTGGTGGACGTGCACCAAGACGTACTGGCTAAACAACTTTGTGGTCATGGTGTACCTGACGTGAGTAAGCAAATGCCCTACAGTCCTGCATTAATTAACATGAAGTTAGTGGTTCGTCAAGAAGGACTGGGTTACGGGATTCAGAAGGTTCCCGTTCCCACAGAAGCTCAAGCCATTCACCACTGATGGTGACGGCTTTCCTTCGCCTCAATCCCAATGCGGTACTATCGATTGGTCATTGAGCTACTTATCCGTGGCCGTTGGAAATGCTTTCGGGAGACTTTACAACAACTTTGATGGACTTGGAGACGCATTCGCCGCGTATTGGAAGAAACTGGCGTCGGAGTATGTTGACACTACGAATGTCGTGGGGTACAATCTACTCAACGAACCCTGGGCTGGTGACACATACGCCGATCCAACAATTCTCGTGCCCGGTGTTGCGGATCGCAAAAACCTGGAGGGTCTTTGGAACCGAGCATCGAAACAGATACGCACGGTTGACAATGATACGCTTATCTGGTTTGAGGGTACTACCTTCGATGTTCTGTCAGGCTTCAACAACGTACCTCTCGGTGACGGGTCCAAGACAGTACATTCATTCCACTACTACAACCCACCGCAGCTAGGCCCGCTAAAGGATACACTCTACAACCGACATAAAGACAATGTTCGACTCAAGACCGCCTGTGTCCTTACGGAGTTGACGTTCTGGATGGGCGATGATAAGCAGATGGCTGGCCTTGCGGAAGCCATGACTACGACAGACGCGAACATGGTGTCTTGGATAGGATGGGCATACGAGAATCTGTATAATGGGGCATCGGGCAAGCCATATCCAGAGCTACAGAAGCATTACAGCCGAGCGTATCCAGCTGCCATCGCGGGGACACCTACTTCGTTTGGGTTTGATGAGGCATCCGGTGTCTTCAAGCTGAACTTCACCAGCGACCCTACCATTGGTGCACCGACTGAGATTATTTTACCTATTTCTACCTTTCCAAACGGGTACGAGGTTCGAGTTCTACCTGGTGGCAGCCTGTTGCAATACAAGCCTGACGATCGCACCCTGGCCTTGTTTACATCCAAGGTCTTCAAAAAGGGAACGGAGATATCTGTTGAGATTTCCAGCAAATGAGATTTCTAGCCTTTTCACCTTATCTTTGTCTAGCCCACCATGCCCTGTTCGCCTTCTAAATAAATTGTTCTCAATGATACTGGCGCTGCAGGCGCACCTAGTGATATGCTGTCAAGTTGAGCCTTACGCTCAACCAGAAGTTTCACTGTTTGTACATGCCCCTGCTCTGCAGCCATGATAAGAGGAGTAAATCCTTTGTTATCACTGGCGTTGATGTCGGCACCAGCGTCAAGTAGCTTTTTGGCCACCCCAACCACGGAGCTTTTGTAAGATATTAACGTCTCGCCATATTCCAGGGTTTTGTGGATTTCGTATCAGATTACCCATGCTGGCAGGCCTATGATTTTGCTTTTCGGTAATCCATTGTGTCTCTGCAATCGGAATTTCCATTTCTCCTACCCTGGAAGTAATGTTGTACATATTCTGTACCTGATCTCGGGTCTTCGGCAAAATGTCAAGATCATGGAAATTGCCAGTCCATCTTTGCGAAACGGTTTGCGAGGCTAGCGTCGAGATCTCTGTTGTTACCCCCGTGCTATCTTGAACAGAACTTCGACAGGACGAAATTGAAGGCTGCCTTTAAAGGTCAGTACCATGGTTAAAGTGGGGGAGTTGAAGCTTACCTGCTTAATGCCGCCGGCGTTGGAATTTCTGGCAGCCAATGGCGAATCCATGTATGTTGCTTTACCCTTTCTGCGTCAGGTCTATCCCACGGTTGACGTTTTAATATCTCAGCGACAAAGTTCTGAGCATTCTCAGTGACTTGGAAACTGACAAGAATAGTTGCAAGGTCTTCCAAGTTCCCTGTATAGTGCAATATTGCAAGCTGACTTCGGAATGGTACGCTTTTTGTCAAAATGAAGAAAGCAGTTATCCCTATAGCCCATATGTCTGCCTTGAAGTAATTCTCGGCAAGGATGCTCTGAGAGTTGTATTGAAGGAGCTCGGGTGCCATATATAATGGAGTCCCTGGAGCCAGGGTTGTTCCGGTCGTCTCCGCCCCCAGTTTCTTACTGATACCGAAGTCAGCAAGCTTCACCCACCACGAATTTGGGGCGAGGTCCTGTGGGATTTTAGAGACTAGAATGTTCTACCAACAAGTTAGCTGTCATGTCCTGAATACTGGTTCAGAACCAACCTGAGGCTTCACGTCACGATGGGCAAATCCTGCTTCGTGCATAACAGCGACACCCGACAGGAGTTGACTAGTGATGTGGCTACATTCATCGTCTGTCAGACGTCTGTGGTCGCGAATGTAGGCATACAAGTCTCCATCTGGAAAGTATTCCATAGCTATGTACAGCTTGTTCGATGTCGCATACCATCCGAGGGACTTGACAAAATACTGAGCGTACTGGGATTTGTTAGATGCCTGTGTCGAGAGACGATACGTTTGCGAGGGACTGTCCACTGATTTACCTTTTCATGGGAGAACTTGACTATGGATTCGAGCTCGCGTCTATAGTATCGTTTGGAATTCTCACTCTCCAGCCAAATTCGTTTTACGGCGCGATTGGCAAAGCTTCGACCTCCATCGGTGCATGTTTGTAAGATAACATCCCCTTGGCCACCATGACCAAGAGTACGAACTTTTTTCCACCGTTCTTGACGATGAGGGGCTGAAGGGGGTGCATCAGGATCGCGATGGTAGTGAATAGTGTAGGCACCCTCGTAACGCGTGGTTAGTTGGTAGTCATGAACTAGGTCCGAAAGAGAACTATCCATGTTGGTACTCGTGGATTATAACAGTACTCGAATAACGCACAATTGGCCGATTGAATCCTTTAGAGCACCGACATTCCAGTCCGGAAAGCGAACTTAATCCAATCGGGCGTTGTTGAAGGAGAGGGAAAGGTCAGCATGCAATCTCTCAGCCGCAGAGAGGCTGACTTTCAAGCTGCAACTTCTCTTCGGAGCGCATATAGCTTTTTCCGCTCGCAGCATAGCCTACTACAGTGGCATATCATTGGATATCACAACTGTATGAAAGGCTTCTGCAGATCTCACGACGTGTAATAAGTCAAGGAAAGCAAACGCTTGAGCTTGTATCAAGTCTACAAAATATTGTTAAAAACAAAGCGCGCCCATTCGATCTATGATACTTTCGACATATTGCGACCCAACCTCGACTCCTCCCCCATTATCAAAGTCTTGGGGGTCACCGAAGCCTGTATTGCCCTTGTCCAGACACGTCAAGCACGTCTCAACCACCGCACTATATTTATCGCCCATACACATTCTCAGTTCGGTACGACTGAGGAGCATCAACTGCTCTTTGATGGCCTGTGGATCTAGCTCCGAGATACAACCCTCGGTATTGGGAAACACTGGGGATAAGCTAGTAGTAGCACCATCATATTCAACAAGCGATCGCCAGAGGCCAATTTCCAAAAGACAAACACCAAGACTGTATATGTCATGTTGCATGACAAACTTCATAGCCTTGCCCCCAGTTCGAGTAGGATGCTGATATACTACACTTCTTTTCTCGGCCTTGGAACTGTTTGTTGGCGAGTCTGCATATCGGAAAAGCTGAAACCCAGCCAGACATACCAGCATATGCTCATTCCCTTTGCTTGTACAATATAGAGTGAGTATTGTCTCTGGCGTGATGTTCTTGTGTACGAATTCGTAAAGGTGTACGTAATAAACTGCTGTGACAAGCTGCCGCGCGATATTGAGTCTGGTTGTCAATGAATCAGGCACAATGCCAGAGAGTAGGAGTTCCCTGCAGCTCCGGACCCTGGAATACCCTTCCGGGATGCTAAATACAATCTTTAACAAGGGCGCCTTGGTGACTTGAATAACTCCTTTGCATTTCAAGGTCCCGAACGTGGAAGGGTCTGAGTCTCGAAGGCGTGATGCAAGCTCTCGAGCATCCCTCAGCGCAACTGTATCCCGAGAAACCGTATCAATGATGAAGTATTTACTCTCCTTCAGCTTGACTGCAAGCTCGGTCTCACAATACGGGATCGCTTGGATTACAAGGTTCTCGAGTACCTTTTCTGCAAGCTTTACAGTCTCGCTATTGTTGAAAGCTTCGCGGAAATTCAAGCCCTCGCGAGCCGGCTCCCCTCGACCTCGTGTGTCGCTCTGAGTAACGCTTTTCAACACATTTTCGGTGTTAGCGGGGCCGGTTTTAATAATTTGGAACCACGATGGCTCAAACCGCTTTTGCCAGGACTCAAGATCGGCAACGGTGCTTTCGAGGGTTTCTCGGAGATTAAGGAAATGCAGAGCCTTGTATCTTTTCGAGCCACCATATTTATCGGGTTTAGAGACAACAACTATCGCAGCTTCAAGCTTCGACTGCAAGATGCGTAATATGTGCGACTGTAGCTCTCGCTGATCCTCGGTCATGCCACTCTCGAGTTCTTTAATTATCTCTACCTGGCTGGCAATTCGAGACCAGCAAATCTGTATTCTTACCGACACCTCGTCGGCTAATTTATCGACCTGGCCATAGTCCTTATAGGCCTGGACGAGATATTTCCCTAACCTAGAACTGTCAGAAACTGCCGTGAGGTCTGACTTGGGCATTCTTACTTGATACAGATATCGACTGTGCCAGCAACGCCGGCAATAGCTAGAGCCAGCTCGGCCATCGTATCGTAACAAATATTATAATACCTTTGTTCCATTCACCAGCAGATCTGCTTAGAGTCGGTGACGGGTTTCCAGACACTCTGACTGAGGCGTTTTCTGGGGCTGATTCCTCCATCCACCAACATGTTTTCAGGCTCGCTCGCATGAGGCGCAGTGCTTTCAGCTTTTGGAATTGTGAGACCTGTGTGCCAATAATTACTTGGTCTGATGGCTTTGATAGGACGGTGAGACGCCCAACAACGCCATTGCGGGGGCTATGCACATCCATCACAATCAGGCTGGCGAAAAAGGCCATCCATTGGCGCAGCATTTTCGTGCCAAGCGTGAGGGCTTGAAATAACCCCCATTTCGGTTGATTTCCGCTCCAAACTTGAGAAGACACGTATCTGTGGCACATGAGACTTCTAAAATCTGTGGCAGGCGTAGCGTCTTCTCTCACTAAATTCATCCCGCCTAGCCTGCAAGCCGGCTGTCATGGGTTATGTCACTCATGTAACTGGATTAGATTGAGTAAATAGGTTTATTTAGATGAGAAAGAGTCCGCAAAAGCTGATTTTGACTCTTTGAAGATCATGCCTTCAAAGAATTGCGGGGTTGACTACTGCCGCCTAGATGGTTAAGCTTTAGGCTGAGAACGAAGGTGATGAATGATCATATCTTTAAAGTAGTACATTCTGTTATAATGTTATAAGGCCTGCAGTTCGTTGAGAAGCTGAGATAGCGGTGACGGAAATTTAGCAACCGTTATGCAGATGACTTAGAACATCACTTGCGTGAAAGGACAGTTATAAAGACTGAATAACCTGGCTAAGTGTTATCTGACTATCCTTGGCCTTCAACGGCAAATGGATTAGCAGTGACGGTGCCCTTGGATCCGCTGCAGCCCTGACCTTGCCGATATTCTGATACTTGGCCTCGTCTTCATAATAAGTCTTCCAGACCTCAGGCTTAGCCATATCCCAATCACCCCAATCACCCCACAGAACGCGCCTATCGGTCTTGCTAAAGCAGCTGTTGGCACCAATCATGACGCTGTCATTCTTTGCTTGCCATTCGTTTGCGAGTTCCAGCGACTTTTTATAATTCGGATCAGTCCTGTTCAGATACCAACAGTCCACAGTCTGGAGAACAGTAGAATCTCTCCAACTATAGGCGGCTCCGTTGTTGCGGTTGTTGTAGAACATCGAATTGTCGCCGCCGAAGCACTGGATCTGGGCTGAGATCTTACAATTATCGTACAGTGGGTTATCAACCGGCTTCTGGTTCGCATCATCCAGCTTCTCATAAGGACTCCAGATCTTGCTGAGTCTCTCGACTAGGGTGTCAACCCAACCATCTTTGCCGAGAGTTTTCGAGTTGGTGGCATAGGTTCGCTTGACATATGGCCGCGGGAACTCTCTTCGTTTGGGGAACAACCAGTGTCCCACCATATCAGACATGTCCGCGGAAATTTCATCGAATTGAATGCGAAAATACTTCAATCCTCGAAATTGCTGGAACCATGCGTCAACGCTTGCGTCATACTTCTGCTGATCGCCAACGGGACACCATTGAGCGTAAAGAACAATAAGAGGGGGCAATTTGCCATTCAAAAGATCCTTGACGGGCCCAGGTAACTTGGAGATCACATCTTGGACGTCTTTCCACTCCTCATCGGTTTTCAGAGCAGGAAACAGCTTCGTGATGTCAAAGTCCGTGCTGAGAACATTGACACAAAGGTCGAACCCGCAAGGTGCGGTGCCCTCATCGGACATCTTGGCGACAATGTTCAAGAGATTCCTAAGGACTTTCTCGTTGTAAATCCAGGCAGCTTTGATTCCATGCGGTCCTTGGAACTTCTCTGGCTTTGGAATGTTAGGGATCGTGATTGTGTTCTCGATCCCCATGTAGCTCTTGGCCTTCAATGCTGAGATAGTATAATGAGTAACGACACCAAAGTTTCCAGGGCTACCACCACGAATAGCATTAAAAGCTCAGCATCACGTCCTTGGTTGACAAGTACGACCTCGCCTTTGTGGTTGATCAAACGAATATCGACGATTTAATCACCAAGAAAACCGAAGCTGCGACCAAGTTGTCCATAACCACCGGTCTGGCCGTGGCCACCAGGGCATACATAAGCACATTGTCCGGTAGGAAACGGAAGGCATATTTTGAAGCTGTTTGCCTTTGAAACACTGACGGCTCGCCGCAAACATGCCATATTCAGCTCAAGCAGTGACCAGTCGACGTGCGTGAGGAACCGAGAAGATATCAATGCATGATAAGTGGATTTTGGTAAGATTTGTAAAAGGTGGACAATAAAAATGGCCTCTTTTTGCTGTGAAATATGGCTCCTGAGGGCTCGCTCTTCCTCTAATGACCGTTGTGCCATGGTGCACGAGCTATTGTCCCGCCGTGCTATGTAATATGTATATACCATAAGCTTGATTGACCTCCTTACTTGCTAATATAAGTAGCTCCTATCATAAGTAGACCATATGCGCAAGGTCTCAGCTTCTGTAAAGAATCCATCGCTAAATATATTGCGAGCTGAGTTGCCAAAGAGAAACTTAAGCCTAGCATTATATTTACCTTGGCGGTGTAGTTCCAATAGCTTTTCCATGACCTGGATCATTTCGTACTTTCGTGGGGCAGGTTGGGCAAAAGCTTTCAAGTCATCAATCATGAGGTATAAGACTACATCTTCTGGCAGATGATTGACAAGAGCTCCGAAAACGAACAAGATAGCGTCTGTATCGCCAGGGTTCACATCATAGCTTGCGAGGTCTAAATACTCCGAGTCAAAGTCCCGATAGTAGTCGATGAGCTGTAGAAAAAGGCTCATGGCTAGGTCCATTGGACTTGCATTTTGATCTCTCGCGAAATTGCTGTGCTGGCTGCAGAAAAATGATAGGCATATGATATGAATTGTTGTACCATGAGCTTGTTCATTCTGTTCTTCCATGAAGGCGTGTAAACTTCGAAATGTCTCAGCAGCCACAATTGGCATTTCGAGGCTCCTTGTTGGATTCTCTGACCTTGTATCGACAAATAGTAAAGAAGAAGTATCCAACGTTAGGTATGATTGGAATCGTGGATGGAATCTGATGGTAGACACAAGTTCTAGGTCAACATCATACCCTGCTATGTGTTGTAGTCTCAACACAGTCGCACAATCCTGATGTACTAGATCTCGTTCGTAACGCCACTTATCCAGTATATCTTCAACACAAAGGATGGGTGTCTCGATTCGAGGTGTTTGCTGATGCTGCGGCAATGATTGCCTTTGCTCGAACTCGGCTCTCCAAGTCTCGTAAAGAAATTGCTCCACTTTGTCAAGGACCATAATCCGCGTGGTTTCAAGACGCTCAAAGCCTCTCTCCATTTGCTCTGACTGCTGATCAAGACGGTACATGATAGAAAGGTTCTGCTGTGTCAAAGCTTTCTGTCTTTCTGCGGATAAATAATTGACGTGAGCGGTAAAACGCTGTACCCCTAACTTGACGGTGTCCATTCGTTCCTTGAGTTTCCCAGAAAATCCAGTAGGATTCAAAAGGATCCTAGTCCCAGTATCTGGCCACCCCAAAGTCAGTATTTTGTAGATTACTGCAGCAGTGACTTACTAAACGATGGCTTCAGGAACCATCCTACGATTACCTCCAGGAGTGCGTAAATAGCAGCGTATATAGCTGCTACACGTCTATGTAGCTCCTCGTCCATGTTGTTCAATTTAACCAAAGCCGTGTTGTCGTTCAGTATGAATGGAATTTCTTCCAATGCATTACATATTTCCTCTCTATAGTGACCTGCTGCTTCTAGCGCCTTGAAGACGATCTTGAGGCCACCGCATAGAATAGAACAGTAAGAATCAGTTGGCACAAGATTTGCGATGGTGCCACCGGAACCAGCATTGTCGCAGAGCTTTCGAAACGCTTGCTTCATCTTACCTGTAAAACCCGGTTTCAATGCCTTGTCTTCTGACGAGAGGGCCTCTAAAGCCTTGCAGGCGTCCGAGACCGATTGGTCAACCTCTGACCAAGAGTGGGCGACTGTAAAATTCACATTTGGGAGCTTTTTCTTCACACACAACCTGTTTGCTGTCGTGATCATTGCCTGCTGTGCTTGAACGGCAGTTGCATAAACTTCGTCGTAATTACTTTAAACATTTACATCAGTTCAAACCTCTCACGTCTGTTAGGGGTAATACTAACACCTCCTCGGCTGTGGAGTGCTCTGCCAGCCAAGACCCAGGACCTCCTCTGTAGACGACGCCAGATCCTGGTGTGGCCATAAGTTCTGGATGGATATGTCCGTCTAATTCCCTTACCATATATTCTGGGACCTCATAGGCGCGTCGGCGAGGGGTTTGGGATCCCTCGACTATTCGAGTTCGCAAGAAATCACTCATGGTCTGTTTCTGATTGTTGCCCAATAAGTCATTGTCGAAGGGTGAGCTAGAAAGCTTGACTCTGTCCAACACTTATGGGTTATCCGACGATTGTTGGGTGCCTAACTACCTAACCAGGTCTCGTTAATGGTTAGGTTAGGCTAAATACATTCCCCTCAATCCTAACGTGGTATCATTACTTACCAATCAACAAGCCAAAGTGCAGAAATGGTGCGGCTTTTGTAGTCTGCTGCATAACAAAATGTAAATATTTGCTTTTCAAACGTCAGCTGCATATGCATTGTAGCATCGGTTATGTGAAATATCACCCTTTGACCAATGGACAGCAAGGCTATGCTTATTCTAGGTCAGCAACAGCACACCATCTTGGAAGTCTGGTGATATTCCACGAGACTTGGCAATCAGGCTGGCGCTTCCAAACTTCGGAGTCTACACTGTTATCAGCTTTTGTAAGATGTCGGATGGCTTTATAACCTTGAAGCCCTGGAAAGATTATCCGTAGTTAGGCCAAAATTTTGTTATTCAAATTTACTCCTCATTGATCTTGTTCGCCACGAGACAATGGAAAGCCCCGTGAGCCCAAATAACCCCGCGTCGTTCAGCCCTGTACCCCAGTCAAGCCCGCAAATTGGTGCTCCAAGTGAAGTCACGGTGCCAGCCCCTGCTAGCAAGCCGCTGTCAGTTAAGGATTCTCAAGCACAGAATGCAGAAACAGAAGAACCGGTTGCGGCGTCTGATTCTGATCTACGGAAAAAAGTCCTATTAGCCGTGCACGTACTGGAAGATGAAGTCAAAGAGCTACACAGCTTACTATCGGATTCTGTCACCATGAATCTAGACGAACATCTCAAATTAATCAAGGGTCTGGTGAAGGAGACCAATCAAAAAGTTGGCCAGATTGATGATGACGGAGATCAGACTAAGTCTAAGCCACAGAAGGAGTATAAGCCCAGATTGTTGTGTTTATTCTAAGTGTGTACATTCGGCCTAACTCTTGTTTAATAGAAATCCTGCAGTAGTCAAGGCTGACCAGCAAGACGACGAGCTGGTTTGCAGCGTGAAGCGCTGTAGTATGGCATCTTGGTCAAAAGAACAGCCTAAACCTGAACATGTTATTGCCGCCCATTATATTTCCCCAGTCATGATCAATACTACAAGCGAAGTAAGGGGAGCGGGGAAGGGTAATACTGACCGTCAAGAGCGACCTCAGAGGGTAGAACTGGCCTCTGATGTTTTAATTCACGAACTAGAGGATATTGCGGGCATTGACCTCGAAACGCAAGCATCTGTACTGTAGGATATGATCTCCCACTTCTTGAATTTTATGACAAGCTGACCCCTCTTGACCTTGACTAGATTCGCGCCTCCCTACAAAGTAAGCATACAATTAAACATGAGTGTTTTTAATTACTAATTGCCTCATTGTAGCTGTTCATTAAATACTACGATGGCATATGCGAAAGGCTCTTGTTTCTCCAGAACAATATACCATCAGAATGTAAGAAGTGTGACGCTCCCTGTGAAAAAGCATTTCCGGTACCACTGGAAGCACGGACGCCCACTTTGGCTACAAGCATAGCAAAGTCAGCCGATGACGCAAAAAGGCCAGAGAAACGATCAAGTTCGGAAGGCGAGCCACCTGGGAGCAAAAATGATAAATCAAGCGACATAAATGACGACGCATCGATGAAGCGCAAGGAATGGATAACTCGTATGGACCATCTGAGACTTCTCAAGGAATTTATCGATAGCGAATTGGCACCACAACTCAAGGTCTTTGCCAAGGCCAATACTAGTGATCTTGAAAAGATTGCTTTCGAGGACTTATATTTCCTTTTCTCTGCGGGTGATGTAGTCTTCTTCAAAGATAGAGGCTATGATCGACTAGGCAGAGTATATGCAGTAACTGGGGGGCAGCAGCGGAAGCAGCGAGATTCAACGCGCTTCGATCCCTTTCGTGACGCCAAAGACAAGTCTACTGAAGGGTACGCCTACAACTCGACACGAGGGTCCTGGAACTCACTAACCGTCAACTACTACACAATGGAATATGATGGCTACTATCTCGGTCCCAGTGATGCATGCAAACACATTAGGCATTATACTGGAGAACGAAACATCACCGACCTCCCCATCTTTCCACTCAGGTTCCACAAGATGAAAGTCGAGATAGAGAGACGTCTCATGGAAAGGGGCAAGAGGTACTGCTCTTCATATGGACACAAGAGCTACAGTGGTACTACTTGCCCCAGTGACAACAAGGAATCCCCAGAGGAGATATTTGGCGACATGTTCGTAGACTTCAAAGACTACTACCGCATGCCCCCAGGTTGGACTCCCTACGACTATCGGTCCAGAACTAGGCACCCACCTTCAAGACCCGAGTTAGGTAATATACGCCCCCTAGAGTCAGATCCCTCTGAGACTCAGGAAACTGTTTCTGATGATACACAATACCATCTGTACGACAAAGAGGTGGACGACAAATCGTTCGACGATTTCATGATGTCTCATCTGAATGAGCTTGAGGTTGTTAAGCTTGAAACAGATCAAGTACCAGTAAAAAGTTTGTTACTACTCCCTCATTGGGTCCCTGCGTACTTCTTTCGCACTCGTCGCTATGGTAAGTTAGAAGCTGTCTGTTCCTAGCTCAAGTACTGATAAATATTTACTATAGAACGCGTTGATGTAGACAAGATACAAGATATTGACAAGAGTGATGAAGCAAGGGACAGCAGCTTTGAGGACCTGGTGATTCTGGATAGCCATCGGAGCCTTTTGCTGGGTCTCGTCAGAAACCTTGTAGTGGGATCGAATTCAGATACCGGACCCTCAGGTGTCGGGGACGGTTCAACTCAAATCGATATCGTTCGGGGCAAAGGGCGTGGCCTGATCATTCTCTTACATGGGCCACCGGGATCTGGAAAGACAAGCACCGCTGAGACACTCGCAGCATATAGTAGACGACCACTCTATCCAATCACATGCGGAGACCTTGGCACTAGCCCTGATGCTGTGGAAAGGACTCTGGTGGAACATACAGAGAGGGCTCAACGATGGGGCTGTGTCTTGCTTTTGGACGAAGCAGACGTTTTCCTAAGTCGTAGGGACTGGCGAGACACCAACCACAATGCTTTAGTATCTGGTATGATTTCCTAATGATGCTTATACATGCTTTGCTAACTTTAGTAGTTTTCCTCCGCCAGCTAGAGTACTATTCGGGAATCTTGTTCCTGACCACAAACAAAGTCGGTGTTATTGACGAAGCATTCAAATCCCGTATTCATGTGTCCTTGGCATATCCAAACATTAAATTGCAAGAGACATTACATATATGGGAGGGTATTCTAAACCGACTTGAAAAGGACAATCAAACTGCAAGAATCAGAGTCAAATTCGATAGAAGCGCTCTTCTTTCTTTTGCCAAGAGACATTACAAGTGTCACGAAAGTACAAGCAGTACCTGGAATGGCCGACAAATTCGCAATGCGTTCCAACTGGCGATTTCTTTGGGGCATCACGATCGGGACCAGAAGCTGCGAGCTGCAAACTTGACCGATGAACAGGCCATAGCAAGTGGTGGTAAAAAGTGGACATCAGTGAGGCTGACCACCGCCAATTTTGACAACATTGCAACAACGGCGAGAGAGTTTGAAGACTATCTCCAAAACACTAGGGGGCATGACAGTGAAATAGCAAAGAATTTGTCTTTGCGGCACGACGATGACACCGAAGATACCCCGACGTCATCACAGTTCAATCGAATGCAGAAGGGCTACAAAGAACAGAGTAGAGCTTACTTATCGCCCAGGCATAGCAGCCATGAGAGAGGTGCATCGAGGTCAAGTCATGGCTATACCTCTGGCCGGCCACGTCTAGGCGGGCAGCACGAGAGTACTGCGGAGTCAAGTCGACGAATACGGAATCAGGAAATCGCAGATGAGCAGGATAGAAACGACCAAGACGAGGAGCATGAAGCTGATATCATTGATGATATTTCCTCTGACGAGGATTAGCCTAGTTTAATTTTGTTTTTCACTTTTAGTTTTCTTGATATGCATTATCTTAAGAGCTATTATAAAGTGATGGAGTATAATTAACTGTATTGAACACAATGTATTAGTTTCTTTTCTTCCCCTTAGCTTAAAATAATAGATATAATAGCGTCTATTTATTTTTATATATGAAGTTTAAGACATAAATTAAGTGTGGAAAGGAGATTTTAAAAATGTAGCCAAGCATCACCATTTCCAAACAACATACCACCATCCCGCCACTCAGCATCCAGTCCTACCTACCACATCATTACAGTCCACTTCAATCAATCAACAAAATGGACGCTCGTTGCCAGCCACCTGCCCGCAGTGCTTCACGCACTCAAATCTACATTGTAGTGAACCGCTTTTCATCCCACGAGGAACTAGATCTGCCTCCTGGCAATTTCTTCTTCGATGCCCGTAACCTCTGGAGCATCGTTATGCAGCGCCCATATCATGCGCTAATGCAATACGGCCTTCTTGTCGATGGTGATCTCCGTAGAAATATGGCAAAGGTCCAAGTGACAATGGAGCGTCCAGAACTACAACTACTGTATTTCGAAGTCGCCAGTTTTGAGAGCTCCACTAGAGGATGTTAATCACATAATTAGGTCTACTGACCCTGAGAATTCAGATGACACTTAGGAGTGTAACCGCAAATGGGTTCGCGATATCTTGGAAACTTGCTAGCTGGTCGCATAGTAAGTCGGAATAAGGCTGGCGATATCGTTTTCGAACTTGAAATGAGCTGTACAGAGATCCAATTTCATCTACAGCCATTTCTCGATAGGCAGAAGAATCGTGGTTCTCGAGGAACGAATTTGTCTAGTAGATGTTTGTGGCTTCTCTTTCAACAGTTTTGTATCAGCGCTGTTACAAGACACTGGCTTCGGCCTTATACATAGATGATTTTTGAGCACGAGTTTAAACTCTAACCTGCTAGCACAATGAATGGAGACGTGGTGTTATTTTCCAGAATATAGACTTCCGCTTAAACTCTTCCATGATGACTAATAAACGTGCTCAGAAACCCCTTGAATGTTTGTCTATAAACTAGGTTGTGCGTGTTGAGCATAAGCTCTAAGCTACAGGTCCCAACCACCAATAACACCTGAAGAATACTATTTAGACATTAATCCCACGATATCTGGCCAATGCGACAGCATAAACAATGGAAACCCTAGAAAGCTTGATGTTCATGCCCTAGCACCAGCGTGTTCATAAAAGGCAGTGGAAGTTCGCATGTTCAAAATCTCAGACAGTGGCAGATACGTGATACCACAGGCAATACCGTCTGTTCAGCAGGAACATCAAATATTGATATCACATGAGCCCGCTTTAAGAGCAACTCCATCGTCCACTTGCAAAACAACAACATCACCCCCCATCTGTCCATCGGGCAGTCAAACTTTTGCCTTTTTCACAATTTTCACCAATCGTACCAACAAACCTCACATAAACCATCAAAATGTCGGACCGCACAAAGATCCCTTCGAGCGACGAGACAAACCCTCCACACGCCCAACTCTTCATCGCCGCCAGCCCCACTCTGGACTTCATGCCCAAGATCAAAGTTAAGGTCCCCAGCCGCTGGATGGTCGCTGTCCTCATCCCCAGCACCAACACCTGGCTCACAGCCCAGGGTCGTCAGAATGAAGCTCGCTACACCCTGATCAAGGTTGAAGCTCCCCCTGAAGGCTCCAAGTTCTTTGAGGTCGCCAGCATTCCGGTCTCTAATCTTGGCGATGTCGAAGCTCGAATTCGTTCCGTGCTTCCGGAGGAGAACCCAGAGGGCGAGACGCAGTTCAATCGCCAGTATGTGCGTGATGTCCTGAAGGATCTGGTTGACGGTGGTATCATTCGGGAGGACCAGGCTCGGGATGCTTTGCTCGCGGTTGAGGCTTTTGCCGAGCTTTCGTTGAAGACAACCTAAGTCGGTGGAAGTATTGGGGTTCTGTGGATAAATGCTGCTTGTCGATGTTAGTGTTTTCTTGATGCTTACAGATCATCTTGGCTATTTTGCCATTTCTTCTTTGTCTACAGATACCATAATCTTCTTGTTCTGGCAAACTCTGTGTCAATAAAAAGTTGGGAAAATCTTTGTCCAATTTGCCATTTGTGATATGCTAGAGCTTTATTGCATCTTGATGCAGCCACCACTCGCACTAATAACAGATCCTGTAATCCACCTTCCATCATTGCCACAGAGCATCCCAACAACATCAGCCACGTCCTCGGGCTGTCCGAACTTGGGTATACTCTGCAAGGGAAAGAATTCATCCTGAAAGGTCTTGACCACCTCGGTTCCGCAATCCATAACAGCGTCGGTTTCCGTCAAACCAGCTGTAACAGCATTCGCAGTAGTCCCTGCCATGAAAGCGTATCGCTCATCCTTTCCACCAAAAGCCTGTGACCATGTTCGGCACAGCGACTCGCCGGCCGATTTTCCAGCGGCGTACATGAGTTGGTCGGCCCATGGGAGGCGCGATCGCACTGATGATATGTAGATTATACGGCTGTTAGGCTGGAAGAACTTTCGGCGCACAAGTTCTTCGACGATTTGCACTGGGGCTTGGACGTTGCCTAGAAGACTTCGTTGGATCTCTTCTGTAGTCATTTGGCCGATAACTCCAGGCATCGGGTCACCAGCTGAGTTCACAAGGATGTCGACTTGACCCTTGAATGACTCCTGGATAGCCTCGGCAATTGCTTTGGCGCAGTCGGGGGAGAAGACATCAGCTAGGATTCCTTTGATTTGTTGACCTGATGGACGCTCTCTAGATGTCGCTTTGTAAACACGGTCGGTGACCTCATCGTTCAAGCCTGTTGATAAGGCTTCGACGCCTTTTTCACTGACGCAGGTACCAAGGATAGAGCATCCTCGTGAAGCCAGGTTGAAGGCGATAGCGCGACCAATGCCGCGTGATGCACCGCTGATTACTGCGACTTTGCCAATGAGATCAAGCTCTCTGCGAGGCAAGGCTCCTGCCATTTCGATGTTGTTTCGGCTGGTGGTGATAGATTGATACGGAGCTGTAATGAGGCTGGGATGCTTGATGAGGACTTTATTGGTTGTAGATACGATCAGGGGCAGTGTGTCTTTCTGCTTCAGGATTTGTGAGGAGCAATGCCTCTTTTATTCAGCAGCCACGACCGATATGACTAACTTCATTTGGTGGCGCGATGCGGGGTTTGGTGTTTCCCTTTGGACACGACTGTCCTGTCACTTCATTGGCTTAACTTACCCTGGAGATCGCCATTGTTACGCAGATCGTCAGGGCGGGGCTACAGGATGAATCATCTTGGTTCCAGGCAGAGCCGTAGACCATTTCAATACCATCAAAGAATGTCTTGATCATCACTTGATTATTCTTAACTACATACTGTTCTTCGAGACTTGCGTGAACCTCGGTGTAGTTGTTTCCCAGAACTATCGTTCCGAATTGGGTTAGCAGGACAGAAACTGTGCTAAACCGCAATGACGCCAACGGCATGCAACCTTATTCAACGGCATCTGAGGTCATGACGCTTGGCCTGAGTAAAGAATCGTCAAATATTAATTGATTTGGAGATTTTTTACGGGATTTGTTTATAAGTGAATTCTGTCTTTAGAGACACATAGAATTGATGACAGTGAGATACGGTCTCAATCACAACAAAAGCTACACAATGAGACTCTATTCCTTCAAAAACACAAAGGTAAGCCTTGTGACTTCTTTGACACATAAATAAATGCCTAAAGTCTTGAAGAACGTTACATTGTTGGCTGCCCACGTTCCCAGATCCGAGAACGGAGGATCACATTCCGAATTCAAATTTACCCGGTAAATCCATCGACGACCTTGTAAGCGAGATCCGAAACACCGGCCCTTCTTGCTTCAATATTCCCAATTCATTAATTTAGCAAAACTTGGGACTAAAAGGACATGCCATAGTATCGCACAAACAAAAGGCTCGACTCAAGATAGCTATCAGATGTACGACAATAGAGGCCCACGATGAAAGGCAACTCCCGCGCCTCCCTAGATCTTGCTATACAGAAGAACAACCATGCTTCTTCATCACATCCATCTCTGGACCGTGGTGGGTTGTCATTGACCAGATTCATCAGCATAATTTCCCTTTTTGGGCTGTCGGAACTTGACAGCGTTGTCAGTTGACGCATCGAGACCACTCAATCTATAACTGAGCTATAATGGAGGCTCATCATATCATTCTCATTGGGTGACAGCGAAACTGCCATCAGGAACGTGATCACTCATAAGTCCGTGCCGTTCGACCCGCAGCATTCTTTTATATCTCGCTCCTGAACCTGCATCACCCCTAACTTCTCCTTTGGCCAGCCTCAATCAGCATCATCTCGAGACATAATTATGAAGATCGCTACTTCAATCGCGGCGGTTGTTGCCTTGGTGCAGAGCACATCTGCTCATTATATCTTCCAGCAGCTCAGTGTTGGGTCAACCAAGTATCCAGTCTTCCAGTACATTCGACAGAACACAAACTACAACTCTCCTGTTACTGGTGTGTCTACCTACTAAGAGCGTTCATAGAGTAGCCTACTAACAGTTATATCATAGATCTGGATTCTAACGATCTCCGATGCAATGTCGGCACCTCCGGAGCCAACACGCAGACCGTCGGAGTAAAGGCTGGCGACTCGATTACCTTCACACTTGACACTGCTGTTTACCACCAAGGACCGATTTCGGTGTACATGTCCAAGGCGCCTAGCACTGCCTCGTCGTATGATGGAAGCGGTGGCTGGTTCAAGATCAAGGACTGGGGTATGATGCTCCCATCCAGAAGAATAAATAGAAGGGCGGCTAACAACGGATTGACAGGTCCTACCTTCAGTGGCAGCACCTCAACTTGGCCCATGTACAGTGAGTTGGCAACCATGGGAGTAATCCTTTCATGATCTGACCTTATTGTGCTTGCAGTCAGCTACACCTTTAACCTCCCTACTTGCATTGCCAACGGCGAATATCTCCTTCGCATCCAGAGTCTAGGCATTCACAACCCTTGGCCTGCGGGTATTCCCCAGGTAAGACAACAATATTCCAAGTCTCAGTTGCACAAAAGCTAACTCCAGGAATCATAGTTTTACATTAGCTGCGCCCAGATTAGTGTTTCTGGTGGAGGCAGCACCGTTCCCAGCAACCAGGTCAAGATTCCTGGTGCTTTCAAGGAAACCGACCCTGGATACACCGCCAACGTAAGATTTATCCTACCGAGATAATAAGGAAGTGTTAACGCTTGGTCTCTCAGATCTACTCCAACTTCAACAGCTACACCATTCCTGGACCTGCAGTGGTATGTAAAGCAAAGCAACTCTCCCGCACGATGTTATGGTGGCTGACTGTAACTCCAGTTCTCCTGCAACGGCGCCCCCGGCGGTGATGGTGGCGGCAGCGACCCCACTACGACTCTACAGACTTCTACCCGAGCGTCATCTACACAGGTTCCTCCTGTGTCGACTCAGCCATCTGGCCAGGTAAGTCACAAGTCCATGAGTGTCCACTGCTATCCAGAGGTACTCAAAAAGTGCTAACTTGAGATAGTGCGCTCTTCTCTGGGCCCAGTGCGGCGGAAATACCTGGACTGGTCCAAAGTGCTGCGCCACTGGTACTTGCAAGGCGCTCAACGACTTCTACTCTCAGTGCACCACTTAAGATCTTGTATCGAGTGAAGGATGGCAATGGTGAACTTGACTAGTCAAACTTTGTGAAGCGGCGATTAGAAGAACCATTTCATGTATACACCTTGGATAGCTATCTGGAGAACCGTATAAGATATCACATCGTTGAGAACCCTTTCTACTTAAGCAGGAACGGCAGCTCATTAACAGTTTGTGACTCCCCAGGCAAAGACAGCTTGTCCGAACTTGTGATCCCAATTCTCCTTGGAGTGTCCAATCTCCTGTTCAGCGGCACACGGCGCAGCAGCGTACAACCTCAGAACACAGTTGGACTTCTTGGTATTACCCCATACCATCTATTCCAACAAAAGTAAGTAACAAGTATTTGAAAAGCCATGAAAAGCAAGTCGACCTACATGATCGCCCGGAACACATGCTGGGATCGAGGTGCAGCCCTTATTCTTAGATCCAGAATAGGACCCTTCGAAGCCAGAGCCTCTCGGGCAGTCGAACTGCATGGTCCACGCGTTGGCAGACGCGACAAGTGCTAAGGCACTGAGTGTGAACTTCATCTTCGCAAAGTAATGGAAGACCTTTTCAATGTACAAGGTTAATAGTATGCTTAAATTTTCACTTTTCACGAATTACCCTCAATATTTATAGAGCCAAGCGGTGTAATCTGCACGCCGTCTTATGAGAATTTTCGCCCCCACCTTGGACTGTAAATAGCTTCGACTATGGTTCTATTTCTGTGCCTCTATTTTATGCACGATGTTACGCATCTCTCGATATTGCTGGCAGTTTGAAGACCCCTAATCCTAGTAACTGGCAACTGACTGGTGGAAGAGCTGGTACCCCGCCTTGAATCTAGACTGCGGCGGAAGCAGTTGGTCCCCAATCAGATACGCCGCTGCTTACGCTCTTCCGTTTTTCACCAAGCTTCAGTTTCAGATTTGCAAGTTCAACCGAGCTCAAGCACATCTCGAAGATCACAGAAAAACCGCGATAGCCGAGATCAAATCGTAATTTGACCGGTTATCCATCGATCGCTGTCATGTCGGCCGACGCGCCGCAGTACCAGCACTTCATCCCGCAGTTCATCCTAAAGAACTTCGACCATCCTTTCAGCTGCCCTCAGGCCCCCCACGAATGGCTCAAAATGCAAGAAGCACCATCACGAAAAAGGAAAATACCCCGGCGACCCGGTCGTGAACTGCTTGGAACTTTTGCCAGAGGCTTACAAGATTGAGGAGCTTTCTGTCCAACGCGTATGCGGCCTGGTTGACATGTACACAGATCAGTCACCAAACGCACAAACCCCTCGCGAATTGGAGGGCGAATTCAGCAGGCTAGAGGGCAAGACGAGTATTGTGATTCGCAAGATAATTGGTGCTCACCAACGTGGAGAAGGAAAAGTCAAACTCACAATGACACAGCAAATAGTACTACGCAAATTCGTTTATTTACTGAACCAGCGAGGTTCAGGCTTCTTCAAGACGCACAACAGCGATAGAATCGATGGGTATGAAAAAAACGATCGGCATCTTCTGAAAGAGTTTATGGACCGAAATGGAATTCCACGACCGTTGGATGCTTGGTTACAGGGTTTCTTGAGTTCTATCATCGATCTCGACATGCGCATAACAGCAGACTGGCAACAAACCCTGAAATAAACTGTCTACTATGGCCTATTCTGCCATTTCGTGGAACACATCACCGAATTTTGGATGTCCTTCTGCACCCCTGCTAGCGAGGATCAGGAGTTCATTCTCTCTGACACGGGAAGCCATGTCTACGAAGGACCAACTGTCGATTTTCAGGACGAGACAACAGAAGAATTTCTTCATCTAGGACCCCGCTTTCACCTCTTTGCGCCTGTTTCTCCACGACTGATGATCGCCTTAAGAAGTAAACATCTCCCATAGCCACATGAGGATAACCATCCTGAAGACCACGGGAGCCCAAAGTCTCAGCACAGCACGCGTCAACAAGGGTCCAGAAAACCCGCCTAATTGAGGAACTATCAAAGATGGTGGGAATTATACTGTTTCTCTTAGCGGTGACCTATACGAGAGCATTTCTTGCTCGGTGGTCAGAGCGGCTTTTGCAGGTCTGGCTTGGAATCAATTGGTATGGGCTTCTGGTAATCACAGTGGTGCTACCTTACTTGGTATTATGTCTATTTCGGTGGTTGGATTCACTATTAAGTAGCATATTCGGGATCCGCCTGTACCACATTGAGATAATTCTTATTCTTCTCATTGCTTGTCAGGCAGACGAGTTAAAGTAGAATAGACGCAAGGTGATGCATCTGCCGGATACAAAATAGAGGCTACACAGTATAGCGTGGGTACAAACTCTATAGTTTTTTCGTGGTAAGAGTTATGAGAGGGAAAGACCTCATACTTTTTATCAGCGATCTCAGAGCTACAGTTCCTCAGTTCGTCTTGAGCCCCATTCCTCAATTTCCGATGCGAAGATTGGCTATTCCGCTCCTCTGATTCGCCTTCTCGGCTGCGGCATCGCTTAGTGCACTTCTCGTCAACTCCACCAGCTGAAAAGATGGGACAACACGCTAAGATGGATCCTCCCGCCCTCCATTTCACGCCGAGGTCCATCTCAGTTTTAACATATGACGTCTTAAAAGTCTCCCGAGATGAGAGAGAATAACAGAAAAACAGGAAACAAAAAGACCTGGCCAGTAATAGAATGGATATCCGAAATAGCTTATCTAGTCGTCGTTCCTCCAACGTCTCCCAACGACATTCAAACTAGTCACGCCAATAGAGTTTCACCTTCTCCATACACACGTCATAGTCAAGTCTTACTCAGACCAAGTTCCAACCTCTAGCTCCGGCCTCAGCGGCTGAAATTATCTCTCATTTCTTCCAAACACCAGCACCAAAACACCTCAATTGCTTCAAAGACCTGCCAATTGAGGTGATGAGCAATGACTTCCTCTGACGAAGCGTCAGCTCACCAAAATGAAGCCGCTAAGGCATTACCAAAGCGAAAACTCCCGCCATGGCTGGACCACTTCAACGCTCACGACATGAAGATCTTTCTTCGATGCTGGATCGCAATATGGGTTATGATGCTCCTCATCTTCATCCACCCCAGCCTCGTCGAGATCGGCCAAGCGACGTTCCTCGGTGCAATCCTTCTTTTTGCTGTTCCGCCAGCTAGTATTTTGTTTATTTATCTCCTTGCCGCGTTATCGCTGCTGTTAGGAATGTGTCTCGCGTGGTGTTGGGGTCTTTTGACGATGAAGGCTGCGCTAGCGACACGCTCTGATACTGAGACACAGGCTAAGCTCCAGGCGCTGCAGCAGCAGGTTGGGGAGATTGCCAAAACGACGGGACAGACGCCGGCGTGGGAAGCGCAGATTTTGATTCATGAGGGGTTCATGCTGGATGCGAGAGTCACGGCTGTGTATTTCAGTATGGGCTGTTTGTTCATTTACGTCTTGGCCCGACTGCGATGCGCGAATCCGAAGCTTGTCCTCATGCAGATCTTTGGAACGATCGTTACCGACCTCTTCATCCTCTTTGGCCCGACACTTCCGTCATTTCAAGGCGACCTCGCAGCTATTCTCGTCAAGCCTGGAGCCATTGGAATTGGTCTGGGCTTAGCATGCTGCCTGCTTCTCTTCCCCCAGTCAACATCGTACATGGTTCTTGGCCAGATTGAGAAGCTAGTCCGTATGTCCAACTCGGGCCTGTCAGCGACGAAGAGGCGTTTTGCTGATGAGGCCATCCCGCTTGCTGAGCTTCAAGGGAGTAGGGCTGGTATGATCGCTGTCTTCAAGGCCGGACAGCCAGCCCTCGCGTTTCTTCCGATTGACTTTTCTCGTGGCCGATGGAACGCAGATGATGTCAGAGGTCTGCACCAGCGAGCGCGAAAAGTCATGTTTTCCAGTCTATATCTTCTCGACTTCCAGATTGCGCAAGTCCGCGGCAAGCAGAAGGAAGAGGAACATATCAAGGCTCAAGAAGACGGACGAATTGGTCCAGCAACAGACAAGGAGAAGTACGAGATAGGTCAACACCATCGACACGAAAATGCCACGATTTTGAGTGCTTTCCAGAGGCCTGAAGGATCCGAGATACGCTCTCGGACGAGGAATACGCTTCGGGATACGACATCAGACTTGCTGGAGATCGGACCGCAAGCTATTAATCTTGCAGCAGATTACATCCATGCTGTCAATTCTTGCCGATGGATGGGAAAGCCATCGCCTGAACGGTGGGAGGAGCTGAACCGAAATCTTCATGATACTTTGGCAAGGTCGCGGCAGGCGAGGGAGGCGTGCGTCATCAACACAACAAAGGGCGTTCTCGAGGCTCACGCAGAATTGTTTGACGAGAATGGCCGCCTCAAGCCAGTGGAGGGGACTGATCGGCCATTCCTACCAAGCATGGTAATTGCTATGGTAATCGAGGAACGAATTTTGAACATGGCCATTGCGACTGAGAAGTTATTGGAGTACATACTCCACCTCTCCGAAATACGAACAAGTCACCGCATATGGGTTCCATCACGGCTACAGTATGCTTTGGCCTGGATATTCCACGGACAAATCACATTTCCAGGCTATGATATCTCAACAGAGGAGGATCCAGATCAAATGATGGATGGCGACTTCGATGAGCAAACGAAGGAGACGAAACGAAGACTAGATATCAGCCGAGGATACAAAGGCTCTTCTGCACAGAGAAGCAAGATTGGTCGAGTTTTCATCGCGACGTACAACTGGTTGGTCAATCCATCTGGCATGTATGCGCTGAGAATGGTTGCTGTTACCATTGCCACGTCCATACCGGCAGTACTTCCCAGTACAGCTGGTTTCTTCTACCGAGAGAAGGGCATCTGGGCCGTTATTAGTGCTCAGACGGTTTTGCTTGTGTATCTCGCTGACTTTACGTTTTCACTTATCGCTCGTACGATTGGAACTATTGTCGGAGGAGTCATAGGTATGGTGGCTTGGTATATCGGTGCTGGAAGTGGTGTTGGCAATCCGTACGGCATGGCGGCTTCAACAGGCGTGATGATCATTCCCATGCTATGGTGGCGTCTTTATCTTCCCCCATCATTCGCATTTGCTACAATCATGGGAGGAGCTACCTTCTGTCTCGTTCTCGGCTTCAGCTGGGATCACGATCATATCGTCCAGTACGGCCTTCCTGGTAAAGGCTACGAAGCATTTTGGAAGCGAGTCGTCACAGTATTGATCGGCTTCGTCGCTGCTTTTGTCGTGCAATTATTCCCAAGTCCACCATCTGGAACCACGCACGTCTGCAAGATTCTCGCAAACTCGGTGCGAAGTCTATCAGATCACTACGCTCTTCTGATTTCTCACTGGGGCCGAACAGATAGAAATCATGCCCTGGGTGCAGTCGCGGAGCATATCTCGATCGAAGTTGCAGAGATATTACTCGCCGTGAGTCCTTCCATCGCGTTGCTGAAAGGCGAATTGAGTTTCGGGCCCTTCGATCAAAAGGTTCTTGCACAAACGAAGGAGCAGCTACAGTACATGAACCAAGCACTGGGTGGTCTACTAAATCTCGCATCTACTTTGCCAAAAGAGATGCAGGACCGTCTTATTCGCGTTGCGAACATCCTCGATGAGCGATCAATTGGAGATGTCATGGCTGTTCTCGGCATTATTGAACAGTCTCTACGCACAGGCTCACCTCTCCCCGAACGATTACCTGCACCGCTTGTCCGACGCGCCATCGATTCATTTTACGCTTCGAAAAGCGAAGTCCTTTTGACAACCACGCTAGTCGCAGATGAAGACCATCGACGATACTGCGTTGCCGTGACGCTGTATCTCAAATTTCTCGGAAGCATTGATGATTTGCTGATTGTCCTTAAGACAGCGCTAGGAGAGAGGCACATCATTTATCAGTGGGACGATGTCAAGGATATTGCATGAGTCGCCAGACCAATAACACAGTTCTTAGACCGAGCTTCAGGTGCATGAATCAGATTGGACCACACTTAGCCGAGTATTTGACATTGATCAGTTATCGTATGAATGCAATGCAGTCGTGATTTCAGCCTCAAGGTCGTCGTCCAATTACTATCGAGGCGTGCCGAGCTCCAGCTCCTTCAGGTTAAAATCTCACGAGCCAAGTCGGTTGGTGGCGCATCGGGCTCCACTACGTGGTAAGACTATTGATGCGTTAGGCGTTGGCCCAACAGAAGTAGAAGCACTAAATTGTAGTGGGCAATTGTGCTGTGTTGTATGTCACTCTACCTTAGTCATGAGAAATTGTATCGTTACGCCAAGCTCGTGATGGGATGAAATGGCCGACGACAGGCAACCATGAGTCTCATGAGAGTATTTGAATTCATTTAGGTCCTTGTCTTGCTCGAACTCAGTCAGGACTGTCCTTCATCGATCTAAACATGGCCAATCTCGATACTCTACCTGTTGAACTTGTCACAAAAGTCGTGAGCCATCTGTCACCTCAAGATGTCAAAGCCTTGAGCTGCACCAGCTGGCTCATGCGGCACGCTGTTGTTGGAGTTCTATTCCAAACTCTCATCATTCCCTTCCCGCTGGCATCTACTCAAGCTCTGGAGGAGCTCATCCACAAGTATCAAGACTTCATCTCTACAGTCCACTTACATGTCTCCTTTCAACCCAACATTGAGGAAAAGCCCCACGACGGCCCTATGCCCAGCATATGGGGGGTAGCTCCAACGGACACACTCAAGAAAATCACGCAAGGCGATATTCTCAGAAATGTCAGTTCTTTTGTCCTCGAGTTCAACGGGGCACAATTTAAGGACCCTGGCTGGTGGGGTGAACCCGCTCCTTGGTCAGATCCAAACTTGCCTGGCAGCATTTTTGAGAATGGGGAGAATTGGGATCAGATACTGCAACAAGAACGGGATTTTATATGGCGTGCTCAATACAACGAGTTCATGCGAGCTATTTCAATGAACCTAAATATTACGAACCTCAAGATCGAAAACCTCATTCCCAGGAACGTTTCTGCATGGGAAACGCCAGAGTGGGCGTCTTTCCTGGGGAGGCTGCAGGTTTTAGAGATTGGTGTCTTTAGCGGCGACGACGATTTGTTGCACACCAATCTCGGGTTCATAGAGTTTATCAGGAGTTTGCCGCAGTTCCTCATGAGGCATGCGCGAAACGTCAGGCGTCTTACTCTCGAAGCCAGCCCGGACGCTTTATTTGGGGGAGCGTCTGCCAACTACTGCATCCGTCTGCCCTTGAGGGAAGATCACCTCCCCTTCCTCCGCTCACTCACGCTCAAGAATATCATGATCGGGCCTGATCTGGTAGAGTTCCTCACGAGTCGAGTCGATTGTTTTGAAGAGCTTGAGCTACATGACTGTATGTGCGACGAGCCTGAACCGGAGTACGGACCTGATTGGGACCTGGAACCGGTGGCCTGGGCTGATCTGTGGAGAGCCATGAGGGAGAGCAATATGCGGCTTTTCAAGGTGTCTGTCGTGCAAAGCAAAACGCCTCCGCTTCTATGGCAGGAGGGTAGTAGTGAGGAGGACGGGACCAGTGAAGAGTCTGTCTCGGCTGCAAGGATTAGAAAGATGCTGGAAGAGGATAGAAGTTTGGTGGTGTGGAGATATGCTAGGGTTGATTATAAGTACGGTTGGATCGTGGACCTGTCGGATGATAATGTTAAATATTTTGAGGAGGGTGAGGATCAGCGGGAATACGTAAAGTTGTTGGAGGTGTTAGAGCAGAGGAGCAAGCAGCGAGGGTGATGAAACAAACGGTAGAAGGCAGGTCAACCAATAAGTTCTTTAACAAGTATTAAAGACCGACATGCTACGGCAAGCAATTACATGTTGATCTATTCTACAATTATGTTAGACTGTAATGAATGTCTGTCTATCTGGACCATGACTTCATCCTAATCTTTGCCAAATTCTTGACCAATTCCAGATAGCGAGCTGGATCAGACTTGCCGATCTTAACAGACTTGGCAGTAGTTAGACAGTCTCTGCTAAAAGACACAAATTCAGACATGCTAAGCCAACTGAAGAAGAACATCGTGTACGGGTCGATATAGAACGAGATTCACTCATTCAAGCAAAAATCAGCAAGCGATCCACTCGAGGAAACGGCAAAAGAATAGGGTCTGGCCGGGGATTGAACCCGGGACCTCTCGCAAGCTAAGCTGTAGGGTTTTCCCTAAGCGAGAATCATACCACTAGACCACCAGACCGATCAAGTTTGATAAAAGCATATCTCAAAATCTAGTCTATGTTTGTGATTTCATCACGCGCTGTCAGAATGGTCGCGATTCGCCGGTCGCTAAAGCTTGGATCTGCTCTTTTCCTTGAGCCCCATTTTCTCTTATCTAAACGCACTTCATTTCCCCCGTCTAGATAAGCTTATGGCGCCTTCTCGTTACTGAAGTTTCCTTCATACTGAGAAACCTCAGCGACCGTGGTTCTTTGTTTCTAAGCATATTACCTTCTCAAACATCATTTTTTAAATTACAACGAACTCGGCGGATCGTTCCGGAACTTTGTGTCCCCAAAATATGGCTGCTGATGGGGTTGAAGGTTTACCAGCAGCCATGTCGGTGTAAGTCCATTGGGTCCAGCGCTCAAACACCAAACTCTTTTCCTATCAATAGTGAAACACTCACCATTTCATGCGCTGCCCTACGGGGCATCATCCCCGGCGTTGATCAAATCTGGACCCTTTCATTGGTCGTCTCTAGTGGATGCCCTGTAAATCTCGCTACGGGGAGCCTAGCTCCATTGAGGTTAATCCACTGAAGGATTGGATTTCTGCCTGGCTAGTCCCTATCGCTATTCCCATTCTGTTCCCTCTCCTTTCCCAATTTCCCGCTGTGATTTTCCCTTCTTCAACATCTCACATTCATTCATTCATTCGCTCATTTTCAGCCACAAAATACTTTCACTTCATACACTCGCTCTCAATATTCAACATGTCTTCTGCTCTCGTCACCTCTCTCCCCATCTTCGCCGGGGCTGGCTCGTCACAGACTCTCGTCGCTGAAGTCCTCGGCGCAGACGCGGATCATACAACATACGTTCTGAACTGCCCCTACGTTGACCCCGAGAGCGAGGAGTTCCAGACCATGGACGACTGCGGTGTCTACAACAACACCTACATCATCGGACCATACATGAGCAAGACTCTTCCTCCTGGTGCCGCCAGCACAGGCGACTTTGATCTCTTCATCACCATGCCCGGCGACGCAGAGGATGACTGGAAATTCTCCGTCCACTGCAAGATGTCGCGTACCGTCGCGCAGAAGTGCACAACCGTCAACATTGGCGGCAACGACGACGGCCACCCTACCGCGACTCTGACCAACACTGATGATCTTGAGGATTACGGGTTTAGAACATTCGACTATGGTGCTGTTTCTATCACTGCTGGTCAGGACCTCCTCGACGCTAAACACGCGAGCGCCACTGCAACTGCTAGCGACGCCACCAAGACTAAGGCTTCGGGAAACGATGCTAGTGGATCTGAGACTTCTGGTGCAGCTACACCCATTAACACATCTGGAGCCTCGTCCTCTTTCACGCGTGCCTTTGGTGCTCTGTCTCTAGCCGGTGTCGCTGCTGCCCTCATCCTATGAGGTTCCAGCTTGGAGTAAGTCTCTTGGCACAGCTCTTGTATAGCCATCAAAATTGAGGACTTGGGGTTGGAGACGATGTGTCTCGTAATGCACAGGATTAAGCTTCATATTCATAGTTTAGGCAGTCGATATATGTAAACTAAATTTCTGCCTCACCCTTGGTTGGACGACATGCGTGGGCCCCCAATCTGAGTTTAAACTTGTCTGATTGAGTTTTTCCCAGGCAACTACAGCCCGAACCAGACTGCACCCTGAGTCCCCATGTCATGAGCCAACATAACTTCAAGGTGATATCGGCTTACGAACAAGAAGAAAGCTTCCAATACTCACTTCATATGAAGACTTGAATGTGATGGCACTCCTCAGTGTGATTCGTGTTGAGCAGCTGGGGGGCGTAGACATGCGAGTCGAGATTAGATCATGGCATGGAGTATGTGAGCATCAGAAGTAAATAGGATTGAGCATGATAGAAGGGAAATGATCCCCACAAGACGTGGTTCCTCCTTTTGAATTGGCGCTAGCGAAGGTAAAATGCTGCTGTGATGGAACAGGGTAGGGCCGTCCTCGATCCCTCTTTCGAGGGGTCACAGGAAACATATCTTGTGTTGCTTCGGGGGTTCACGGTTGAGTGCCCATGAGACTGGCAATCCTCTGGCAGGAGGCAAAGTATGATACAGAAGTCAAGGATCGTGAGCCGGCACGAGAGAAAACCAGGGCAATTTCCAGGATGGCCGAATGAGTAGGACGTAATGGTTGCCTCGAGAACCAAAATTCTCAAAGCATAGCTAGGTCAATGATGGTATTCATGAGTCTTACCATCGTCAATATTCTGCATACCACCCTCCCTGATGAAATGATGCTACTCGCTTCATCGCGAAGGAGACAAAGCTATAGTAAGCTAAGGATGGGATGGATCTTGGTTTAAAAGAAAATGATATTAGTTACTACATCCCTTGGTATTTTGTGTCTTGCAGAGCAACCCGCGTCTTTGAAATCGAGGAGACCATGGCCCATGCATCCCCAGGCACTTTAGGAACAGTCAAATCGAAACCTGTTCCAGCTGAGCCTTCGTCAGTCCCTCCCTGATCCTGTTCGGGAATCTCTCTTTTGACATTGTGTTCGCCACTGTGAAAACAGTGAAGCCCAATACAAGAAAGGCCGAGCCGCACCAAAGCTTCGCAAAGATCGAAAATTCCCATCCAAAGCAAAAACAAAGTCACTTGTAGTAGGGATAGATTGCCTGAGACCTGAACATGAGGCATTCGACCATTGGAAGGGGCCACAGTCTGAAACCACTGGCACAAAAGTTTAACATAAGAGTTTCATCAGGCTGCCACTGATATGAAAGCTGGATCAACTAGTGCCAATGTTAATTCTGATATAGTTCCCCTGGTCGAGAAATTTCGTCCTTCCAGCCACCATGGGCAAGGAAGTTCACAGATATACAACGTAGCTAGCCATTCCAATATAAAATGGCCATATCACTTGTGAGATCCAAACAGTTCCTACGGCAGAGGAGATTGTCATGCTAGCAGACTTATCAAATAAGGGGATGAAAGGGGAGATCCAGGGAAGGATGAAGTAGTAAAAGAATTGTGCACAGTTTCCTTACATGTGTGTGTGTGGTAACTTTCGTCCTGCATTTGCCCCTTCAACCTTCTCATCAAGATGCTTTCAGCAATGCCTCTGCCTAGAGAGAACAGCACATTGTACATCCCCGCTTGACGAATCAAAGCATGCCTTCTATGTGCACACTGTGCGACTCTACATGGTACTCTTCCATCAGAGTCAAAGACCGGATGAAAGACTGTGTACATGCACATGATGATGGTGTTTTGATAGGAGATTTGTGTTCTCGCCCCTCAATGTCAAACCAACTTGCACTGATACCCATGCCTTCATTCGTCGGAGTAAAGCCATGATTTAACAAGCTTTCATTCTGCAATCTTTTACATCTTATGCCTGCAAACTTGACTTCTCTTCAGCTCTATAAAATCCCACATTTCCTTCTCTGTCTTCCTCTCCTCATTCATTTCAGTTAATCACATCAGACAAACAAGTCTAACTTTCGACGACTCATACCCAACACTACAATAAACCAAAAGGTTATACTCCTTCCTACCTCAACACTCTTACATACAACATATCTCCAGCTACAATGAGAACCAACGAGCAAGGACAGAAGATTGCCTGTTCCAAGTGCCGTGTGGGGCACCGAACAACAGCATGTGTTGACGCCCCAGGCCACCAAGGTAAGCACGCGCCCTCCCCAAACCACAACCGAATCGTCGCTAATAAACTTTGCAGATGAAGTGAAGGCGGTCCCCCGAGCTGGTCGTCCAGCCGGTGCCAAGACTAACCCAGTCAGGGTCGCTGAGCAACGGGGACAGAAGAGGAGACGCACGGTGGACAAGCTGCAGGAGGATCAAGCTGCAGCCTTTCGCGTCTATGATCTTCCACGCACGGCTTCTGAACCTGCGCTTGGGGGCTTTATAGCTCGGAACCCGCAGGTTCCCGTCCAGGTGTACCAGAATCTGGGGAGCCTTGCAGGCCCTCATGCTCCTGTCACTTCTGTTGCCCGGCGTTATACTTTCCCTCCGAATCCCCTTCCTGCTGGTTTACCTGGACCTGTCACGCATTCCTTAGAGCAGCCAGTGAACCCTGGCATAGGTCAATGGCCCGTCCTTCCTGCTCTCGCTGATTCTGTTCCTGTTTCTGCCCCTCCTACCCTCAATTTCCCTGTTACTGCTCATAGCAATGCTATCCCTGTTTTTTCCTTTTGGAGTCGATCATCTCTCGGACGTCGGGTTTGGGATGTCCATCCCAAACCCTCCAAATCCTCCTGTTCCCTCACCGGGCTCTGGTACCATTAGTAATCCTCTTTACTTTGGTTTCCGCAATCCCATGCCCACCCTTGGTCACCCTTCTGTCCGTCCGTTCCACCCTGCCTCCCCTGCCCCAGTTTCCCAACCTGTCTTGGTCAACCAGCCCGGTGCTATGGCACCGAACTCTTCAGTCAACAACCCGGTGACGGGATTTCCTCAAGTTGACATGATAGCTCAGGTTGATCAAGTGGACACCAGGACGCTCCAAAGTCTCCAGGAAAGTGCCATGGCAGCTGAGGATTTTGTCCGTCCTGCTCCTTCTATCCCATCCCCCGACCTCTTTCCACCTAACAAAGAGGTTCAGGAGACGGTTTCTTGGGACGGGCTTATCCCTTATCCCTGAGCAGGTTAAGGTTGTTCAGCCCACGCCAGCGGCCAACACAGATGCCCAATCTTCCGGCTCTCCGAGTTCCTCCGGGTCGTGGACGTTTCTTAAACTCCTGGCTTCGGATGGTGCCTTCACCGTGGAACTTCCCGACTTGGTACTCTGGCTGGTCAGAGGGCATCGGCTTCATCTGGCCAAAATGCTTTCTTTGATGCCGCAACCCATGTTGACGGCCGCTTTATAGGTGGAGGTCAGTATGAACCTGGAGAAGAGTCTGGTTGTCCTGTCGAAAAGGCTGGTGACTTATTCCCTTTCTCTGGTGATTTTGGTGATTTTATTTAAGGACTGAGAGAAACAGAACCTGTGTATTGTGGCGGGCAGACTTACGGTTTTGGAAATGGTAACCAGAGGAGCAGCTGGAAAGAGGGGTAGAATGCTGGATCAAGTCAGCCTACTTATGCTTTGAGGAATCATGAGGCCAGAGCTCATGAAGGTATGAGTCATTAGCAAAGGGGCCAAGTACAAGTCAAATGGAAAGTCCCGGAATCACGTAGAAGATTCAACGATGGACTTATTTCGTGCCGTCTCTGGCCAGTCCAAAGCGTGAACCGGCGACACAGAAGGGTTCTTATCTGGAACTACTCGCACTGATTAGGGAGCTAAGCCAGCCAGATTCACAAGTTGCCATGAATGGGGACTATCGAGGAATTCGGGGATGAAGCAGAAGAAGAGGTTGTCAAGTTCACTTCAACATTTTCGAAAGGCACACGCCGACACCAAGATTCACGCCAAGACAGTTCCTCCACGAGCATATCTTACAATTCATGGAGGAGTCTCAATCTGATATCGTGATAAAGGGAGATAGGATGGATAGTCATATCTTTTTGGTTTGCATGGCGCTGTGGATGGCGAATACCCCACGAAGAAGTCGTATCTCATCGCGTTGTTGCTCTGAGGAGGAAGAGTGGATTTAGGAGTCTTGATACATTAAGGTCTGCATTTTGAAAGTAACATAGGTCATTTGGTTGTTGTTGGTTACTACACTTTCGTAGTTATGTAGTAAAACTGTCTCTTGTGCTTTTTGAACGACGTCGATTCCAAAGTTAGTTCAAATGCTTAGCCCTTATTCGCCCATCTCTGCGTGAATGCTTCTGTATGAACTCTCAATAACCTGGCACCCATCAATTTGCTCCAACCCAGGTGACACACGCCACAGCTGCTATTGCAGCCAAAGCACCCAGGATCAACATTTGAAACCCTTCGATCATCCACGACCGCATTGATGCATCTCCTGTTTGTAGGATGTAGCTCTTTCCAGCTCCAAAGGCAAATAATACCAACAGACAGAGACAAGAGCTCCATTGAAGACCGAGGCCGACTGTGCTGGTGAAGAAGTAGGGAAATAAGGGAATGATGCCGCCGATGGTGTAGCCTAGCGATATCGAGAGGCCAGATAAAATTGGCGACTGAGGTGTTGGTTGTGACGGCGATACGTCATCTTTTAACGTGTTTAAGCGTGATACAACGCGTTGGAGATCTGAGGGCTCTTGTTGAATCGTGTTGAGGATTGTCGTGACTGTTGAACTCGGGAGGTCCAAAGGCTCGAGGTGTTGCCGTACCAGCTCCTCCGCTTGCATCTGGATCTTCTCGGATTGTTCAACCATGCAGTCGCTTTCGCTATTCCTTTCGTAGCTCTCCCTTAAATTCTCCAAGTCTTTGTTCCTGGGTTTGCAAGGTGCGCATTCGTCTCGTGCTGCGAGATATCCTCCAATTCCCATACTGATGCTGCCAGCGCATAACTCTGCCAATCCGCCAGTGATGACAGTATCCGTCTTTCCAAGCGAGCTGAGCCCAGCCGTCAGGGCGAAAGGTACTGTAAGTCCATCTGAGAAACCGAGTGTAAAGTCAGATAGGAAGCGTTTGAATGCTGGACTCTGTGATGACTTCATTTTGAACAAGGTTGCTTATCTCCAAACCTCGAGGTCACAAACGAAGATGTAAGAAGGAAGAAAGTCTCAAAAGCGTGGAATCAGAAGTCCTTGCTACCTCCCACGTGCCTTCCTATTCCATCCCACGATGCATCTCATCGGTGACAAGACGGGATAGCTCACGGCATGATATTGCCGACCGCAGCACAAAACAGTCCCGCAAGCGAAGTGATCTACATCGCACATGGTACAACGCCGCGATCTTACAGGTCGGCCACGCGCTAGCGACCGCTGACCAAAGTGCGCTATTTGATTCGTCTGCCCCTGGGAGATGGTGTCCTAGTGCAAAAGATCCCTGGAGCAAGAAAGGCTAATGGATGGATCGTTCGGCCCGTTGACTTGGCGATCTAACATGTGCTTGGCAATTGAACCACGAATTTATTGAAACATTATGAGGATTCGGTAGCGACTTGTGGCTGATAGCTTAAATCAGCACAGAGGACTTAGCTAAGGATTTTAGAGGCTAGGGCTCCGTATAATTGGCTATTTATTCTATTTAGACTGATATCATAGAATTCATGCTATTTACATTGTCCTGATTACACCGAGTATCTATACAGAAATCTAGGTAGACTTGGCAGGCTCATAACCCTTAGGGGGGTTAAGTCCATCGTTAACCTCAATAGTATCCTTGTAGTAAGTAGGATTCTTGCTCTTCTTCCACTCCTTACGAATAGGCTCAAAGATCTTGCGTCCAGAGAAACTATGCTCGAGATCCAAGTTGGGGGCAACATACTCCTTGTTTCCACCGTTAGTGTTGAAAGGACCGGCATACGAGGCGTTCCAGAAGTAGCTGTCCAGCTTGTGAGACTTCCACTTTCGGATCTTGTCGCCCGTCTTTTGCGCAACCAGCTTGAACACGTTGGCGCCCACGTCCCAGCGGCCAAGGGTATCGAGACCCCAGTTCGCGGAGACGGTGGCGATCTCAGAGTAGTGGTTGTAGAAGCTGTTGTCACTGGTTCCGACGAGATGCTTGGGGACTGCGTCGCCGAGAAGGATGCCGAGAATGTGGTTTTGACGAGCGTAGGTCTCGTTCTCATCCCATGTGACAAGAACAAGAGTGTTTTGCATAAAGTGCTTGTCCTCGAGAAGGGGCTCGAGGAAAGTACGAGCCCACTGACCAGCAACAGTAACGGAAGTGTCGTGTCCGTCGGAAGTCATGTTGGGGGTGATGAACATCCACTGAGGAAGCTTGTTCTCCTTGAGATCCTTATGGAAAACGGACTTCTCGGTATCGACGAGCGAGAGATTCTTGATCTGAGAAAGACGCTGCTCAGAGGTAGCGATGCTGTCGTGGAGAACAGCTGGGTTGTGCTTGCGAACGTAGTCATTCTTGCCGTTCTGGTGGTTCACCCAGGAGAAGCCCTCGAAGCCAGAGTAGGGCATGTCTTCTTGGTACAGACCCCAGGAGATGCCGCGGTGCTCGAGTAGATCAATCACAGTAGAGACGTTGCGCGGGTTGCGGTTGAAGTCGTCATTCTGCATGCCAAAGTAGTCACCTGCAATGGCGGCCATGTAGTTTGGCTCAGAGGGATGGGTCACTCCGAAGTAGTTCTCTAGAGTGATACCCTTCTTGCGGAGCCAAGTAAAGTTGGCTACACCAATTAGTCTTCATCCTGTGATCAATTGATGAAGGGGAAACTTACGGTCACCGAAAGCCTTCTCGTAGTTCTCATTCTCAAAGTAAATGATGGCAATGCGATCAAATGCCTTGCCCTTCACCTTGGAAGTAGGACTGCTGGTCTTGGCAGTCGCAGCAGCAGCAGCGACTTCAGCGGTGCCGGTGGCAGTGTAGCTAGTCTCCCAGCCAGTCTCATGCTTGTGCTGCTTATGCTCCTTGGGAGGCTCATAAGAGTGTCCGAGGGCCAGACCAGCGACGGCCAAGAGGGTAGCAGTTTGGAAGAGCATAACGATTGAATTCAGACACAAACTTGAACTTGAGCTAGAGATCGACGCTCAATTGGCAGCAGCGTGATTGGGTTTCATATAGGAATGCAGATCAAACTGCACGGATATCGTGCCGTGCGTTTCCCCACCGTCGGTCAACGCAACGTCGTTGGTGTAAATCATGTTGAACTTTTGTAATAGCTCTCAGGATAATGTAACGCCAATGGACTGCATAGGCAGGGCACGTGTGAGTGTGTCTGGGGGTTCAGAAGGGTTCTGCTCGCGTGCCGACTCTTCCGGTTCCTCGGATTTAACGTCACGCTAAGAAGATCCCTGCTTGGGTGGGTGGAGTATGCATTGAGGGTTCATCTTGGAGCTCGAGTTTATTCTTTTGAACGAACGACATGACAACGTGGGCTTTTTCTTCAATTTGTTCAGTGTGAAGTATGGATGAGATCAAATCGCCTTGGGTGAAGGAGGATGAGAGAGATGGTGAGGGGACGTGGTTCCTTGGTGATGAGGCTGCTTTGAAGTCAGAGCAAGCGGTCGAGAAAGCTTCATCGAGGACCAAAACACCAAAAGGCAAGGGCTTGATGATATTCGTCGCTGTAGCTGGTCTCATTTCAATTATCCTCTTGGCTGCAGTCACTCTCAACCTCCAGGCCAAGTCCTCAACCCACAAAGAAACGCATCCAAAACCCTCTCAGCCAAGCAAACCAGCTCCAACGCCAGAGACAATCAAACACCAAGAACCAATCCCCTCAACACCTCAACTCCGCGATACAAAACAATACATTCTCTCCTCATCATGGGACGTCAACTCCCCTCCAACCACTAGAGAGTATTTCTGGACCATCAACGACGCCGTTCTCAATCCCGATGGCGTCTTCAGACCAATGGTTCTCATCAACAATCAATATCCCGGACCTCTCGTTGAGTGCAACGAAGGCGATACCATTATCGTCCATGTTGAGAACAAGGCCGTCAATGCGACTGCTATTCATTTCCACGGCATGTTTCAGAACGGCACGAATAATATGGATGGAACAGTTGGCATTACTCAGTGCGCCATCGCGCCAAACTCAAACTTTACTTATAAATTTGATGTCAAGGGCCAGCAGGGCACGTATTGGTATCATGCGCATCATAGCGCACAAGCGTCCGATGGATTGCTTGGGCCGATGATTGTTCACTCCAAGAAGGAAAAAGACCTGCAGAAGATGGATTACGCGACTGATAGAGTTGTTATGGTTCAGGATCACTACCATAACCTGACATCAGAGCTTTTGATGGAGTATCTTGCTCCAGATCAGGAAAACAACGAGCCGGTACCAGATAACGGTCTTATCAATGGGCGGAATGTTCGCGATTGTGAGGACTTTAAGGGTTGGGCGTGTAACACTACGGACATCGCGATACCGACGATAGATCTTGAAGCTGGGAAGCGTCATAGACTGCGCATCATCAACGTCGGCGCCTTTGCAGAGTTTCAGATCCAATTCGACGAGCACCCATTCTACGTCACTGAAGTCGATGGCACAGACGTTCATCCTGAACCAATCCATCGAGTAAATGTCCTTCCAGCACAGCGGTATAGCGTGGTGCTTGAGACAAACGTTACAACGGCTTCGACGTTCTGGATGAGAGCTAGGATGGTGACGCACTGCTTCAAGAACAAGAATGAACGTCTTCAGTCTGAAACGAGGGCCATCGTCCGGTATACTGGCAAGGACGAGAAGACAGCTTCTGAAGAGCCAATGAGCAAGGAATGGCCTGATGCGATTGAGGTCATCTGTCGCGATCTGAACACCACCGCCCTTCGACCTGTTGAAGTTGTATCACCACCTCCAGCAGACGAAGTCATCATTCTTCGTGCAAATTTTGAGATAGGAGATTGGCGCTTGGCAAGAGGGTTCTTCAATGAATCGACTTGGCATGCTAACGCAACGCATCCCTCTTTACATCGATTCCTCGACAGTGGATTACAGAGTACGTCTGCCAAGAATCCCATCGCCATCAATGAGAAGGTGTTTGAACGCCCGAAGGAATTTGTGTTGGAAACAACTGGCATTCGAACAATCGACATCTCTATCAACAACTTCGACGACGGAGCTCACCCCTTCCATCTCCACGGCCATAAATTCTTCGTCCTCCTACAAGGCCGAGATGGCTATCCGCCCAGCGCAGCAGATCTACCAGAGTACCTAGAATCACACGGCTTATTGGAAAACCCACTACGGAGAGATACACTTACAGTCGAGGGATATGCTTGGGCTGTTATTCGAGTTGTATTAGATAATCCGGGTTTATGGGCATTTCACTGTCATAATACTTGGCATGCTGAGTCTGGAATGTTGATGCAGATGTTGGTGAGGCCGGAGGTCATGAAGGGTTGGAAGGTTGGTGATGAGGAGAGGGGGATGTGTAGTAGGGAGGGTGTTATGAAAGGGATGAGGCCGGATGATAGCATTTGGTTTGGACAGTTCAGGTGATAGGAAGGGGGTTTCGACCTTTTGTAGCATATGGCGTTTTTGGTTCCAGGATTTTTAATTGGATGAAGGTTCTTTCCAATAGTCGAGTAGCTTTTGACAACGAAGCCAAGACACTGATAACACTGCACTTTAAGTGACAAGGTGGGAAGATAAGGCCATGTGACTACGAGAGGGTTATTATATCCCATTCTGACAACATTTACCCGTCTGAAAGAATGGAAGTCGGTTTTGAGATATGGGCTTCTTTCCGGCGTGATGGACACTGAACTGCTCAACGTCAACAGGCAATGGTTTGGAACTGGATCTGTGACTACAAATAACACAGTCTCTAAGCGTGGCGTCTTAAGAAACTCATTTCTGGCTCACCAAGTGATATTATGAGTGCTTTTCAGCCATTCTCTCAAGTTTAGACTGCTTTCACCTGTCTGGAATTGCACCTTTGACAACAGATTTGAAATCGCGTATGCACAGAGTGAAACAGACAAGCCCTGTTCCACAGTAACGCATAAATCTCAAATTATAAAAGTTAAAGGAGTGATCAAGTTTCTTTACCCCTGCATTGGGTATACTTGGGTTTGGTTGAGGTAAAGGTTGACAGGTGACGGGATTTCACGATCTCGCACCCCAAGACGTTGCGAATGCAACAATCGCGAACTTGCCATGAGTATTATTTGCGACCGTGTGTTTCTCCAATTAATCTTTTCGAAATGTGTTATTAGAATTAATCCTTCAGTGACGGATCCGTGGGCCTTGTCTCCGAAGACCCGAGCATCGCTCCAATCTCAAAACAGCCTCGGAGGACCAACCTCCGATCCCCACACAATGCCACGATTCGACCCCAGAAACACGGCTCATGTCTCCTTACATTACCGCTGGTTAATACTACATAGGTGCACTTTTAAAATTGATCATGTGCCCGTGATTTCCATAGCGCGGAGTCACGTCTTCCGTGGTCAGTTACGGATCGGTTGACTGATGATTCCCGGATGGAGGAAGCTTCCGGATACTCAAGATGATTGTTCGATGGACTGTCCAAGGCTTGGCGGATGAAAGCTCCGGAGAATGCTACGGATCGCGGGCCGGTAGTTGGCTTTTTACGGGATGATTGACGGTTTGTTCTTCTTAGTGACGCCAGTTATGGTTCGACGGATGTCGAGCAACGAATTCCGACATCGTCGAAAGATATACTCCCGATCTGGCTAGGATCCAATTTCCTACCCCAGTAAGCCAGATATAAAAGATTCACGAATCCCTCAACTCATCAAACTCCTCAGTTGACAAGTGCATTCAGATCAACCAGCATCATGAAGTCCTTCTTCGCTCTCAGCCTCTTCACCGGCCTTTCGGTCGCCCAAAACGCCGCCTGGGCCCAATGCGGTGGAAACAACTGGACTGGCTCAAAGACCTGCGTCTCCGGCTACAAGTGCACTGTCGTCAATGAGTGGTACAGTCAGTGCATCCCCGGCACTGCTGAGGAGCCTACCACGACCCTCAAGACCACTACTGGTGGTGGCAGTACACCTACTGGTACACCTGGAAATGGAAAGTTTCTCTGGGTCGGTACTAACGAGGCGGGTGGTGAGTTTGGCGAGGGCAATTTGCCTGGAACTTGGGGCAAGGACTTCATCTTCCCTGATCCCGCTGCCGTTGATGTAAGTCAAACACTGGAATGGTGAGAATAAAACTGACATGGCACAGACCCTCATCTCTCAGGGCTACAACACCTTCCGCGTCCAACTCCGCATGGAACGCACGAACCCCAGCTCCATAACCGGCCCCTTTGACACCGCTTACCTGAAGAACCTCACCACAATCGTGGATCACATCACCGGCAAGGGCGCCAACGTTATTCTCGACCCTCACAACTACGGCCGCTACTTTAACAAGATCATCACTTCTACCTCTGACTTCCAGACCTGGTGGAAGAACTTTGCTACCCAGTTCAAGAGCAACAGCAAGATCATCTTTGACACTAACAACGAGTACAACACCATGGATCAGACTCTTGTGCTGAACTTGAACCAGGCTGCCATCAACGGTATTCGTGATGCCGGCGCTACTCAGACTATCTTTGTTGAGGGTAACCAGTGGTCCGGTGCTTGGTCTTGGCCCGATGTCAACGACAACATGAAGGTATACATTCCCCCTCTTTATACATTAACTACCTAGCTAACGTCACCAGGCTCTCACCGACCCTCTTGACAAGATCGTCTACGAAATGCACCAGTACCTTGACTCTGACAGCTCCGGCACTTCACCTAACTGTGTCTCCACCACCATTGGAGTTGAGCGCCTCAAGGCTGCGACCGAGTGGTTGAGGAAGAACAAGAAGGTCGGCATGATCGGTGAATTCGCCGGTGGCCCTAACGACACCTGCAAGACTGCTGTCAAGAACATGATGGACTACCTCAAGGAGAACTCTGATGTTTGGAAGGGTGTTACCTGGTGGGCTGCTGGTCCTTGGTGGGGTGACTACATGTACAGCTTTGAGCCTCCCAGTGGCACTGCTTACACGTACTACAACTCTCTTCTCAAGACTTATATCTAAGTAGAGATGCTGAGTCGCGGAGAGGCATAGGGAGGCAACAGTGTTTGGGTGTTCGTTAGTTGGGCAAGGCAGATGAGTAACAAGAGCTTTGGAATTATACAAAAGGCGCCAATTAGGATTCCCATTTATGGATGTTCCCGGCAACTTTTATGAAATTGATGATATTTCAACTCTTTATCAATCTGATGCTCAATGTACAATGACGCTCTTGTGCAGTTCACACCTGCCTCTGCGTTTGGTAAAGCTTACTGAAACACTATACGCGATATGTGACCGTGATCTCACAGAAGCAATAACGCTTTCTGATTGAAAAGAAGCACTGAAAGCAATAAGTGGTTATCTAATAGAGCTTACCAAACTGTCAAGAAGTTATTTATCCAAAGCATCTAATGAAAGTCTGTCACGCTGATCGATCTACTCAAATGGAATTCAGGTTCTAGTAACACTTGATAAACTTCAATCTTATGGAATCGCATCTACGTCGCTTAATGCTTTATGCCAAATAAACTGTGTTCTTAAAATAGATTTCCAGACAACAGAACCTCTATTAGTATTTATCAGACGCTTTATCTAGACTCTCAGTGCATGCAAAGTGGCATCATACTCTGGCATCTATCGGCAGACGCGTGACTCTATTAAGTTTGAGATATCTATGATGTTTTTATCATTTTCAAGGAATCGACCCATCCTACCCCCAGTTTAGGTGCATAAGCACCGTTGTTAGAGAATAAGAGTGTTATTTTGAGTTGATAGACCCCACACAGCTGATGGCTCACATCACGCGCCTCATACGTTATTAGAGAATGTTGTTCTCAAGGGCAGTGCTTCTTACAAAGTGCCTACCATAAGCACAATAATATTGCTGATCCTGATACACTATTACTATCAGCTTTCAAGTGCTATAATGGCTTGATGTCTCATGACGAGCAAATCGAGATCTAACTAATTGACTGTTGAACAAAACTGGGCAACGGAAGCATCCGCCTGGCGTTGTGGAGCCAAGACGCGTTTGTATAGGGTAGCAAACTTAGGTAGCAATTGAGTTTTCCGCTTCCAGCAATCAAGGTCATACCTCTAATGGTTTCGTGGTCTAACGGTTATGACTGCGGATTCTGATTCCGCCAGCGAGGGTTCGACTCCCTCCGAGACCTTTCTTTTGCACTTTCCGCATATTGTCGCAAGCTCAGTTTCATTTTTATTTCTTGCATTTAATTATTCGCTGAGGGCTTTTGGTCTAGGTCAATTGAACGTGATTAATTATGTATTATACAGTGTTGGTATCATGCACATCGCTGAATTGCATTATTACTATATGTACAGGTGAATGTGACTCCCATCTATGCGAGCTCATGTCTCTGATGCTGGCCAGTCGACAGCTCAACAGGTCTCTGCTCATGCATCATCTCAGCCGCCGGCGAAGTATTGTACTTCTCAGCTGAATAAACAGAGCTGTACGCGGGATTAGGCGACACAGCCATGGAAGAATTATCGAGCTTTCCGGGAGAGTCTGGTGAGCCCGTACCGGCGACTTGGTACTTGCGCTTGTTTCGGCGCCAGAAGAAGAATGCTGCTAGTGCGAGCGCAACGACGCCTAGTGTGACGCCGACGGATATACCTGCGACTGCGCCGGTTGAGAGACCACTGCTGCTAGTATTACTGTCATTGCTCTCGCTGTTGGTGTTGCTGGGGTCGCTGTTTGAGTCGGCAGTGGCGGTTGCGGCTGTTGAGTCGGAGCCTGTTGTGCCAGCTGTAGCGGTGCTTTCACCTGTCGACTCAGGTGGCTATGGCATCGATCAGCGGCGGTCATGTATGAGCACAGTTTGTTGACTTACCGCAGTATATACCGTAGAGTACATCTCATTATTAACCTGTCCAACACTACTCATCAACCAATGCTGCCGCGGTTGTTCCCCTTCAAGGTCAGAGCTCAAGATAACTGGCCCATTAGGAATACAGTCCAAGTTCCATTTCGTCCCGTTTTTGACATTCGTCAACCGATATGTATCAGAGTCCCAAAGCGAAATATCCCATTGCTGCATCTCGCTGTCTTCAATGGGCATCAAGCACGGCCTTGTGCGGAGTTTCTCGTTGATGACTTCCGGCCGGTAGCATACGGATAGTTGCTTCTTGACGGTCGTATCTGAACATCGAAGTTGGTATCGTCCGGGCTTGTCTCCTATCTTTTGCTACACCATGTTAGTATCTCGACTTGACTCGCGGGAGTGATCAACATACGAACTGCCAGTATGACTGCTTGTTAGCAGCCCCGACTCTCAAGTCACCCCCGGGCGCGGTAGGTTGAAGCATAGACTTAAAGTCCCCATCATTATCATCGACAGCCAACTCAGAGAGCTGATACCAGACGTTAGAGTCAAGATCAGTCGCAGGCTCGAGGGTCGGCATCGCAGGCGAGTGGAGTCAAAAGGGCGAATAAATAAATACACGTGCAAGAAAATTCAAGCTAGAATTAAAGTTGAGAGGAGAAAGAAATGGAGGATGAGGAGGAACTCGGTCGATGGGTAGGGCTGAGCTGGCAGACTTGCCAATGGGGACAGCATCTTGGCAGCTTACTGTGGGTTTAATCTCGTTAAGAATGGTAATAGACTAATGATTGGGCAGCATTTGAAACGGTCGGTAGCATTCCTGTTGATCAATGGAGTTTTCATGTGCCAAGTGGGCTGTGATGTTTTCATATATCAGCCTTCTTCGTCGGACTCGGACTCGCTATGCCTCTGTGCCACGCCGATTGCATCGCGATTAGATGAATCTTTAAAGTGGCAATACAAAAAGTGCTATCTACGTTTAAAAAGTTGTAATTTTGACTGTTGTTCTTTTAAATGGCCCCCTCGGCCCCCAGAATTGGATCAGCGATCATCCACAATGACTGTATCAAAAACCGAGCAGACCAATCAGCGCGAATGATCTTCCATGCATGTAAGACGCGATCACTTCCTTTATTTCCCGACGCGTCTAATAATGGAACACAATACATAATCGCCGTACCAATTATCCGTATAAAACTTACGATTCATCCTACTCACGTGTCTGTCTGCCTTGCCGATCGTGGACAGTGTTATAAGCTTAAAATACAAACGGAGTCGCTAGACGTTTTCCATGCCTTAGGCTCTCGCCTTGGCAAGTTTCAGCCACTGCCACAAGATACGGGAATAAGACCGCCAATGTCTCGAATCGTGCTTCACCATGATCGTGGAAATTTGGCGCTGCAATTCCGCGCTGTATCCAAGCTATCGGGTTGGCGAGTCGAGCCGAGGCTCGTGGGCGGTGGAGCCCGGATACAGTGGTCTCGATGCGTCTGAAGCCGCCGAAGTCCGGTCTCGCTATCATGGAGATACGGGGAAGACTTGATATAGCAATGAGTTCGTGATGTTCCAACTATAGATGTCGTGATATTATGTGATATGCGACTGATGGAAATAGAACGTCTATTACTATTTGCGGATGTGCCGTGCTGCTTTGGGTGCTCGATCCGAGGTATGCTTCAATGTCGAGGATGAGTGTTCAAGAATCTCTGTTGCTGTCAGGGTAGATACATTGCGAACAATAAGACGTCAAGAGAAAATTAGAATCATTGTACTTGCTTGTTCTTTATCATATATGGTAGAGTTCAACATGCTTCCACTATTTCTCAAGATATGGGCAAGACAACCGCTGAAGTTCAAAGCGAGAAGTACCCTAGAGTTCGGGGGCAGAAGTATTGTTACACACCATAACGCTCAAATCAGTATTATGCAATGAGCTTTATCCCAAGATATAGTAAGATTTACGGGAGATGCGATGTTCGTAAGATCGCCCCATCAATTGATCGATACTCGTCGAATTTCTGGACTGATTTTGCTAAACAAATGCGGAAGCCCTTCAGTCATGACCCACTATCGTCAATCTGAAATGTGCTTAATCCCAGATCTTCTTATCTTGGAGCCGAGGTATGTTTCTTCATGTTCGAGAAAGTCGACGAGTTGACTCGCTAGAATACGCTCTCCGCGTCCCAAAGAGGTGGCGTGCTACTCGACCCTGTTGGCGTATCGCAAACCCAGCCAGTTCACCGCCTCTGCTTCACCTCAACCTTACAGTTTCACACTCATTCCGCAGTACGGTATTCACCGCGCGCAAAATGGTCAACAATGTAACAACAATCGCCTCAAACTTCAGCGCCGTCCGCTTCACCACCGCCGAGCGCGACATCCTCCTCAAACTACTAATCTTCTCCTCCCGCACAACAGCCTGGCTTCTCGGCCGAAACCACGCGCCGATAGCCTCAGTCCAGCGGTGGCAGCTCCTGATGAAACAACTAGCACTAACGGCAAAGATTCTCCGGACCGGCAGATTCATCCAGCAGTTCAATTGCGCCGCCACTGGTGCACTGACGCGGAAGCACCAGGACTATTTCCTAGCATACGTCACCGTCATTCGACAGCTGCTGATAGCGGTATACCTGACATTTGATAACGCGACTATCGCCAATAGCATCGGCTTTATCCCCTGGAAAGGTGCAAGACGGTTGGAGATCAGGGCGTTTCGGATATGGTTTGCCGCTGGCGTCTGCGGGATCATCACGCAGATATACTCCCTGTACCAATTGAACCTCCCCAATCAAGTCCCAGAGAAGCAATTGATCTTGTGAGTACTGTACCTTTATTATTATTATTTTCACGTGTAAATTCCGTGCCGCATCTGACATAAGACCAGTAAGAAACAAGCCAGTAAGCTCCAATTAGTAGCTGGCATCTGCGACGTTACCGTGTCTTCAGCAGCTGCGGGCTTGATCGAATTGGACGAAGGAGTCGTGTGCGCGTGCGGCGTGCTAAGCAGTTTAATTGCCATCCACAACCACGTGGTTTTGGGTAGATTAAATTAGTTGAGTCCATCAGTTGGTTGTGTGTGTGTGTGTGTGTAAAAGACCAACGTAAATAGAGTTCTTGGCTTCTGGGCGGCGTCATTCCAGAAAAGGGATCTAGGCGACATTTCTGTTCTTGGCCTGGACCGTGATGTGATGGCGCCAAAGTTAATTGCCGACGTCGGAGCGCTATTCAATAGTGCAGGTTAGTTAGTCTCGAAGGTCTCAGATGAATGAATGGGCTATGGAGTGGAGAGAGGAGATCTTAGGTGAGAGTGATAAGGCTGATTTGCGAAATGTTACTGGGTGACAAACCTATCACGTACAGAGAATGACTGGCTCAGAGACCCCTTCTTTTTTATCCGCCCGTTTATTTTATCACGCCTGTCACGGAGCATTCAAATCGCGGTCCCTCACTCGTCAGGGTCTAGACTGCACAACCCCTGACCTGACCTGGCCTCCCCTCCCCCTCCCCCCTCTGCCACGCGGTAGCATGAATCACCTTCCTTCTCTGGCCTCTAGAGCAGACTGAAGCTTGTAGCGATAAAAAAGCCTCTTGAATGCTGGACTCAAAGGTAGCCAATCCCGACATGTCAAAGTCTTGGCCTGGAGGCACGCCACTTGCGCTTGTCGAATGTCCAATTCTCTCAAAGCAGATTAGTTGAAGGCGCCGTCAGGGGCCGGCCACCACAGTTTCATCGGGTCACTGCCCAGAAAGAGGATCCCGTCTCCTCATTGCACCCGAAGTGGCCGAAGTTCCCCTTTCGCCTCCCGTGCCAGGCCCTGCGCTTTCATTCCTTCGCCCGTGCTTTTTTCTTCTTGTGCATTGCATCTGCACTCTCTTTTTTTATCTAGTGGCCGTCCCCGTCAAATCGTGTCGATCACTTGCTTTTTTCTTCTCTCTTTTCTTTTATCCGCGCGCACATACTTTCGATGACATGCGGCTCACGGACCAGACCATAACTCCCACGTTTTTGTCTTGTTTTACATAATTATCACCTGCATCTGATCTGATCTGACTCCACCACCTCAATTAAGGCTTGGCGCCTTTTCTTCACGATCCGATCTCTTTCTCTCGTTTTCATAACATAATAAGCTACCCCTCAAAATGTCACATGACAAACCCAACAAGACCACCGACATCAAAGTCGAAGTGGCGCTCACTCGTGATGTTGAAATCATCGAGATGAGAAACATGAGCAATGCCTCACATAAAGATGAAAGCACAACGACATGGGCCATCTCAGCGCCGAAGCAGGAAGACGACAAGGAGCCGAATGACTGGCTCGATGGATTCAAAAGAGCAGACAGAAGAAAGTTGAAGAAGGGATGGGATAAGGGGGGGTATCACTCTGAGCCGAAGCCTCATGTTCCGGGAGATCGATATTTCGATATTCGTGCGGCCAATGCAAAGACTGCTACGTCGGCGCTGGCGAGAGAATTGAAGGGCCGGCATTTGCAGATGATTGCTTTTGGCGGTGCTATCGGTAAGTGAAAGCCAGTTTTTGGATGAGACGCGTGCTAACATGTGCAGGTACCGGATTGTTCATCACTTCTGGCAGTGCTCTTCACCAAGGTGGTCCAGGAAGTGTTCTCCTCTCATACATCGTCATCGGCGCACTTCAATACTGCACCATGCAATCGCTCGCCGAGCTCTGTGTCATCTTTCCCATCGCCGGTTCATTCTCTGCCTTCTCGACTCGCTTTCTGGATCCTTCTTGGGGGTTTTCTATGGGATGGAAGTAAGTCTCACTCACTCATTTATAAGATGAGAATATCGCTAACCTGCATAGCTACTGTCTTCAATGGCTCTTCACTCTTCCTCTTGAGATCATCGCTGGCGCATTCACAATCACTTATTGGAACGAAGACATCTCCAAATCCGTTTTTGTTGCCATTTTCTTAGCTGCCATTTTCATCATTAACTTGTTTGGTGTGAAAGCGTACGGTGAAGCTGAATTCGTCTTTTCCATCATCAAGGTCACTGCGATCGTAGCCTTTATGTAAGCCTTCACCCACTACTCACTGAGTGTCTTGAAAGTTCAGCGACTAACAAATCCAGTCTCCTTGGAATCGTCATCAACATCGGAGGCGAACCTACCTCGGGCTACATCGGAGGCCGCTATTGGATCGACCCCGGCTTGTTCAACAACGGCTTCAAAGGCTTCTGTTCCGTGCTCGTGACATCATGCTTCTCCTTCACCGGCACCGAACTCATCGGCCTCGCAGCAGCAGAAACAGCCAATCCTCGGAAATCCCTCCCCAGTGCCATCAAGCAGGTCTTTTGGCGCATCACCCTCTTTTACATTGTAGCCCTGATGCTCGTCAGCCTTCTTGTTCCTCATGACGACCCGAGAATCTTGGACGCTAGCTCCTCCAACTCTGCGGCCTCACCTTTTGTCGTCGCTATCGAAACTGCTGGAACCACGGTGCTGCCCAGTGTTATGAACGCTGTTATTCTCATCGCTGTTATTAGCGTTGGCAACTCGTCCGTCTTTGGTTCTTCGCGAACACTCGCTGCCCTTGCTGATCAGTCCATGGCACCGGCTATCTTCTCCTATGTTGATAAGCAGGGTCGGCCTTTGGCTGCCATTATCTTCTCTTGCTGCATCGGACTTTTGGCTTTTATCGCTGATCTAAAGGCTCACGATGTCGTCTTTAACTGGCTGTTATCCATTAGCTCTCTTGCGACGCTCTTCACCTGGGGCAGCATCTGTCTTACTCACATCCGCTTCCGTAACGCATGGGCACATCACGCACATACCCTCGAGCAGTTGCCATTCCGCTCACGACCCGGCACATACGGCTCTTGGTTCGCTCTGGCCGGATACGTTCTTGTCTTGTTGAGCCAAGTCTGGATCGCCGTCGATCCTGTTGATCACAAGAAGAACGAGACCACAAACGACATTGTGCAAAACATTTTCCTTAACCTCATGGCTGTTCCCATTGTTCTGATCATGTACCTTGGACACAAGCTTTGGTATAGAACAAACTTTGTGGCTTTGGATGATATTGATATCCAGACTGGACGACGTTATTATCGTGTTCATTTGATGAGTGATCAGGAGAGGGAGGCACGTGTTACCTGGCCTTTGTGGAAGAGGGCTTACCGATATTTCTGTTAATGAAGCGTTGTCTCTTTTTGTATTCCTCTGGCTTGGATATGAGTTACCAGATCAGCTTTTTTGAGAAGGCATAATTAAGGAATTTCATGACATTGACCAACCTCTGATTTTCTTGAACTACTCGCCTTGTGTCTTTGACGTTGTAGTTGTAATCATTGCAGTCCGTGGCTTAACGAATAGCGATTCTAAGCAACTTGATTTCCAATGCGAACCATACTCATGAGACATCGACCAGATATATAAATCGCCACTGCGGCTCAAACAACCTTGCCCAACGGCCAAGCGCATCAATCCGCAACGTCAACTGCCGGATATGAACTTAATCTCGGTCCGATCAAAAGTTCATTACTGTGGCCGCAGCGCATGGAAACTCATGTATGCAAACATGCGGCGTTTGCAGGGATGAAACAGTTCTGTTTCATTCAACGATACCTACTCAAAGTGGGGAGAGCACCGAGATGCACGACCCCAGGGGAAGTGTTGCAGTGGCCACTCAATGACATTTGAGTTTATGGGGCCTCGTTGTAGTTATCAGATCATGGGAATAGATTTGACCGGGGGTCAAGTATCACCGTTACATTGCGGAGCCGAGATGTCGAAACCGCTGGAGTGTAAGCGAGTCGTCTGAACTTATAAGGTAATAATTGCGAGCTTGAGTCCGCTTGGTGATCATTGCGAAAGAGGATGCATTATATTGCTAAAGAGCCAAAGAGCCAAAGAGCCAAAGAAAGGAGTAGTTGTGTTGTTTTGAACACTTGCGAACCTTCCGAAGCATTTCCTTTCCTGCTCTCCCTCAAGTTCACCCATGCCAAGCCATACTCCAGTCGTTGAAGAAAATCCCTTGGGAGCACGGCTGCACGGCTCGTGGTCCCGAACTATTAATCTATTTACCCAGATATTAAGTTTCCAAGCATATGTAGCCACAACTGAACTTTTTCCTCGCTTCGTGCACTTCTCCCGCAGTGTGAAAGCAAATCATTTCCCGAAGGAATCTTGGCTGAAACGCTGTGCAGGCATCACCCAAGCTGCAGGAACGGAAACCTGGATTCTCACTAGACGACCAGATTACATCACGGAGGATTCACTGGTGACCGGCTGCAAATCCCGGACCAGATACAGTTCTGTGTGGGCACTTTATCGTGTTCACTCGGTTTGGATTTGCTTCGCTTGTGTGACTGTGTTGGGAACCCCTGGCTTTCGCCTCGGGGAGCATCTGCAGCTGTGCCTCAGTGGCTGTTACTAACTACTGCAAGCCTCTTCTGTGCCTTCGGAGTATTCACTGTTTGGAATGAGGCCGTCACAGTAAAATCCCGCGTCGATCCGTGGCTGGCTTGGCGTAACGAAGAGAAGCAGTGACACTGTCACAGGATGTGAAATGGAAACACTCTGCAGGATAGAGTTACGTAGTAGAGTGCCAGATGTGCAGTAAAGAAGACTTGATGCTGTGACTTGTCTCAAGTGTCAATCCTGGTTACGAGGTGCATACAAATATCTACAGCTATTCCTTCACCACTTGATTGTTGTTTGTTCTCTTAATTGATGCATTTAAGCTTTATTCGCTGTTCTATTTACGCATGTCGGAGCCTCCGAAACCTCCCAGTGATGGGAGTCCCTTCTTCCCCATCTCCGAACGAGCTGCGAATCTTGCCGTCGCGCATCTGGGCATAACATCGCCGCTTCTTGCTATTGCGTTAGCTATGTTTGTAGCGAGGATATGGCTGAGGGTACGACCGGTTTGGAGGGTAAGTTGGGAAGATTACAGCATGACTATTGGAGTCGTAAGTTGAGCCATCACACTCATGAGGCTTATGACTGATGGTATTGTTATCAGTGCGCTGCGGTCGTCGATTTCGGATTCCTCATACCGCAGATGTATACATCGCCACGACTCATCACCGAATCTCAAGTGACTTGGTCACGAAAATACGCATTCCTTGCGATTCCCATCTGGGGTATTGCCATGATGTTCATCAAAGTCAGCATCGCGATGATGATGCATCGAATCCAGCCAACTGTATTATGGTGGCGAGTCTTTTGCTTCTTCATAATGGGCATCTTGATAGCCTACGGCGTCGCCAACACATTCTTCATCCTTCTTCAGTGCCGACCTCTCGAAGCATCATGGGATACATCAGTGTTGGAAACGGTGCAAGGAGCAAGCTGTCTCCCCCAAACTGGCATTCACATCATGTCGAATATCGGGTCCGGTATCAATATTGCAACAGACATTATGCTATCTTTGGCACCGACGCTCTTCCTCTGGAAGCTCAAGAGACCACTGAAAGAGAAGATCCTTGTTGGCGCACTCATGGGTCTGGGTATGTTTGCAAGCGTCGCTTCTATCGTGAAGGCAACCCTTGTCAAAGAATTCGGGATGGCAAAGGATGCATGGGCACTCACAAACTCCATCGCCACCTGGACAGCCCTCGAGCAAATCCTCATCATGATCGCATCCTCCGCGCCATTTCTCAAGCCCCTTGTTCAAAGCGCCTTGCACAGAATGGGCTGGACGCTATCAGGAACATCAGCCGGTCGCTCAGGCTACGGGAACCGGTATCACGACGTTGGACAGAGCGCAAGACAGTCACGAATAGTGAATAAGTCAGCGGTAAACTCGCGAAGAGACATCTACGGTGGAGATGAGGATCCTTTTGCTGCAGGGGACAGCAACGATGCCATTCCTTTGGAGGGAAAGGTCTATGAAGTGGGTAAGCCAAGAGACGAGCGGGATATCACGACAATGCACACGACGCAGGGGTCTTTGACGACGGGATCGTGGACGGAGAGGGGAAGTGAGGAGAGAGAGCTTACGCCAAGCCATGCAGTGTAATTTGACTAATAATAACCCTTTCAATTTACCCAGAACCAACATGCATATGTACGTCCAGGATCTTCTGCCCTGTAGAAGATCATTGACCGTTCCAGTATAGTGGAGCTGGCAAAAGAAAGCATCGGATCATCAGGGAATAGCTCATACGAAGCTAGGATCTTTAACCTGCAGATTATGTAGATTATCCATCGCGGGTCGTGGCAATCCGCCGGCCTTGGGACCAAGTTTATCTCGTCGGTAAGGGATGATCCCTGATGTTCCGAGGCCCCGGATCCATCGCTTAGCAGGGAATTACACGGAGTCTTTTGCCGGGCGTTCTACCAACATGCATGTAGCAGCATCTGCAATGCCACGCTGCAGGTACTCTTCGGTAACGAGGTCCCGTTTCGTAAACCCTGTAGACTGAGGCCAAAAAGTCAAAACCTACAAAGGAGCGTTCTTGTTCCTTTCTCTTGTCGATCACTTGTCTCAAACACTTCTGCGTGACCAGCTGCATCTTCTGATACTGTCCCTGCATCTTGCCTTGCTGTGTTTACACCATGGTTGCTATTACGTCTCTGTGGACTGCTGTCCTCCTTGCAGGCGTGGCTGTTTCTGAAGCAAAGAGCTGCAAGAAGCCTTTTGTCAGAAGGGAATGGTACGTAACTCATTCTATCTGGTTGATCAATACTGATTGGTGGTAGGCGCTCTCTTAGTGTCAAGGAGAGAGATCAGTACATCAAAGCTCAGAAGTGCCTGATGAAGAAACCTCCCCAGTCTTCTACCGCTGATATTCCCGGTGCTCGAAGCCGATGGGATGACTTCTTGGGCACGCACATCATCAACGCCGATGACGTGCACTTCACAGTATGTCCCCACGTCATTCGATTACTGTTTCACTCCCTAACCCAAACAGGGTGTATTCTACCCCTACCACCGTCTGCTCATGTACTCTTACGAACAAGAGCTACAGACCTGTGGCTGGAAAGGTGGCGTTCCCTACTGGGACTGGACTCTCGACGCCGCAGGTCCCGACAACGACACCTCCGTCTTTGTCAACTCGCCTATTTTTGACAACAAGCACGGTTTCGGTGGCAACGGAGCTTGGATCCCCGGAAACTTCTCCAACCCCGAGCCTGGCCTGCCCGTGAATCCTCCCTGGGATGTTCCTGATCGCTCTGGTGGTGACTGTATCAAGAGAGGTCCGTTTGCAGGACTCAAGTCCAATTTGGGACCTGGAAATGGTACGGCGTATAACCCCAACTGTATTCGACGAGACTTTGCGCCGTTGAGCTTTAGGGATATGAGTGGACCTGCTGCGGTTGAGGATGGGATGCAGCAGGGTGATTTTGGACACTTTGATCGTCTCACGCAGAGCACTACTCACTCTGGTGGACATTGGGGTGTTGGTGGGTTGTATGGTACCATGACTGATAAGTGGCAGAGTCGTAAGTTGCCTCTCACTCTAGTCATCTGCCATGCTTGATGTACTGACTCTGATAGCTGCTGATCCTCTCTTCTGGGTCCACCATGCCAACGTTGATCGCTTCTGGTGGTCATGGCAAATTCGCGATCTCAACAAGCGTGAGAAAGACATCTCTGGTCCTCTTGTCAACTTTGACTACAACAATGAGGCTGCTGGAAATGTTACTCTTGACCATGGTATCTTTGTTGGTGAGACCGTCAAACTCAAGGCCAAGGTCAAGGATGTCATGCATATCAAGAAGGGCCTCCTTTGCTACGAGTATGAGGACACTTATTAGATGCTTGCACCATTTATAACATTTGTGATGACTTAGACATTCTTGACACTAGCTGCCCGGCAATTTAATATCCATTGGCACTAGCTGCCTGTTCAATTGGCTGTGATCACCTTCGTACACTCGTATTCAGGACAAGCCTCCGAATTGTTTCGGAGCTTACAGTGTCATATCCTGATCAACGTTATGCATTCCCCTCTTTTGGTGAACCTTTTAGGCACCTTAGGTAATTATGCCCGCTGACATGCGTGCTGCACAGTTTGGAATCACCAGTAAATGCGCCTCATTTGATCACGTAATTGCTTGATTCCAAACGCTGACTGCAGCCGAGATTCTGCCGCGAGAAGGGCGCTGTGATCTATGATTCAGTATAAATATTTGGAGTCGTCGTGTCATTATTTGCTTCATCACCAACAACAATACGGCAGCAATTGATTGACTTTGAATCTAAACCCATCTTCACTCGACCCTTAGCAACAATGTCCTCAGACTCAGTCGTTTACCACTACCTCGCCATTGGCAAGCTTGGCCGCGGAGAAGTTGTCAAGTGAGTATATATCGCAAATATCAACGCCAATTTAGGCGGCCAGAGATCGCTGGACTGACCATTTGACAGGCTGTTCTTAAAAGATGCTGGAATTGACTTCGAGGAGAAGCGTTATAAATACCCTGATACCTGGCCAGAGACCAGCGAGAAGCTGAAGCAACAAGGCATCACCCGCACTGGAAGCCTTCCTTCTCTTGAGTACAAGGGTCTCATTCTCACCCAGGTTTGTGAACTTGCCCTCAACACTCTGAGATAACACTGACGCCTTGGGCAGCATATCCCAATCCTTCGTTTCCTTGCTCGCGACCTCGGCAAGTATGATGGTCAGACGAATGAGGACAAGTACTTGGTAGATGCCGTCTCCGACATCTATATCGATTGGAGAGTATGAGCACCAACTCCACCACTCATTGTACAAGCTCTAATTGAAGCACAGTCTCAATGGGTCGCCAACCTCAAAGGAGCAACCGACGAGTACAAGAACGAATTCCTCCCCAAGTACTACGATCTCATTGCCAAGTACTACTCTGACCGCGAGGGTCCTTACCTTCTGGGTAATGAAGTCAGCTACACCGACTTTGCGATCTACCAGTCCATTGACAATGACACACGAACCAAGACCATCCCTGTAGGTTGCCTCCTCCTAGAAAAGTTCGTCATAGTTGACTAGGACTGACCGTCTACTAGTCTAAAATTCCTGAGGTCCTTCTCAAGTTCAAGGAAGTTTTTGAAGCTAGACCCAACATTGCTGAGTACATCAAGTCGGAGTAAGATAAAGGATGCTAAAGAGCAAGAAGAATTAGGACTTCTATTCTAAGTGATAAAATTACTTAACCAACTCTAGCCTGCTTTTGGGGGCTCTGAGCTGAGTTTATTTTAGCATCCTCTTCTCAAGTGTCAGTTTACTTACTCATGGCCCCTCTGAGGCAATGCGTCGTTTTGGGGACAATTAAACCAAGTTTACTGATAAAAATACAACTCAAATTGTGTCAAAGTTCTTGTCCATGACTTGTGACGATGGTAGCAACATGGCCCCAGCCCATTTCAGCCCTGGAATCAGCCTTTTGGAGCTACCGCTTTATCTACTACACTAACGCTGACTGCGCCACTCAAACCAATCTCATCTGCCTGCTGACATCCGGCCCTATAGTAAGTATTTCATGCAACAAATCCCCGCATTGTGAACGTGCCAAAATTGAAGACGCCTTCCCTCGTATTGATCAACAAGTACAAGACGAAATGAGCGACGAATCCCCCAAGCTTTGCTCAGCCTGCGCTGCCATCAATTTTGACAAGCTCTTCTTTCCAGACCCTGCCCCAATCAATCCCGCCTACAGACCGCCTCCAGATCCTTGTCTCGGTACACTACAGGAAATCTTGGATCGTTCAGAAGAATGCGACGTCTGCAACTTCATCATCGATGCTCACCGACAACGATACATACGAGCGCCCTACGGCTTCTCGGAGAATCATCCGGATTTCGAAAGCAAACTGCTGGGCCAGGAACCTATAATCCATGAGGAGGTCAACACATACGGACTTCGACTCACAGTTAACGACGAGCCAATCAAATGTTATCTTGAATCCCGAGACTTCTCCTCAGATAAATTGTGGTATACGGAGGGCGGCCTTGATCATGGAACTGGGGCCGTGAAGCGCGTTCTGCTCAGGCTAGAACCACGTCCCTGGTTAGCTATACTCGCCACTTCGATTACTTTGCAAGCTATTTGGCCGTCAAAAGAGAGCCGAACTGAAAACAACAACCTTCCACTCGACGGTACAGGTCGAATGATCGGGCCTCTACTGGATCTCTCACTCCCCCAGCGCTGGATCAAGCAATGCGAAGGCCAGCATGCACAGAAGTGTCAAAACCCGAAGTGGCTAAGCGATAGCGATGCCGAATGGCCTGAGAGATGCCGAGTGATCGACGTCATGGAAAAGAGAATAGTTGATCTACTTCCAACCATGCGCTACATTGCTCTAAGCTATGTTTGGGGATCTAGCGAGGAGGCGAGACAATCGCGCTTCGAGAGACGATTGACTCGAGAGAACCTGTCGCGACTTCGGCAACCCAACAGTCTTGGGGAGATATCTATGCCTCAAACTATCAAAGACGCTATGTATGTTACAGAACAGGTCGGCGAGAGGTATCTCTGGGTTGATGCCTTTTGTATCGTACAAGATGACCCTGCAGATCTTGGTCATCAGACAGCACGAATGGATCTGGTATACTCCAGGGCGCTCTTCACGATATTAGCTGCCTGCGGTAAAGACTCAACTTCTGGACTTGCAGGACTCCCTAGTAACCCACGAGACATCTATCAAAGGCAAGTCAAAGTCTCATCGAGCGGGCTACACGTCACGCCCCTCGTTACTTTAACCGAAGAGGATACGCTACAGTACTCGTCGTGGAATACAAGAGGCTGGACGTTCCAAGAGCGTCTTTTGTCTAGACGCTCGCTCATCTTCACCAACAAGCAAGTTTACTGGTGCTGTGATGCCACGACATGGGAGGAAGAGTCACTTCTCGACATCCCTGGGTCAACAGTCTTTGCTAGATCTCATTCATTCGGATGCTACGACGAATGGGACGATAATCAAGCCAAATTCTCTACGGAAAGTTTCGACCAGTATATTACACAATTCTCGACGCGAAGGTTCACTTACTCTTCTGATATCCTCCACGCCTTTCTTGGCATCATTCATCGCTTTGAGCATTTGAACAATGAGAAGATACACTGGGGTCTGAATGCTAGCACATTTGATCAAGCCTTGGTATGGAAATATGGACAGGATCGACGAGATGAGATGTATACTTACGCTTCCGGTGGATCGACGCGCAGCGTGCCGTATCCTAGTTGGTCCTGGCTTGGGTGGACAGGGTTCATTGGTAGTTATAGTCTCAGCGTCGGGGAATATTACGTCGGAGAGGTGAGGTCACTTCTGGCGTTTTACTCGTTGATGAGTGATGGCAGTGTATCTTTGATCAAGGGTACTTCACTGAGGAGAGTGAATGATTACGGAAAGGAAGACGATGCCGCATCTTCAACTTCTGAGAAGTCTAGCCACGATTGGATCGAGGATACAAAAGTGACCGGTCCGATCAAGATAACTGATATCTCAGTAACCTCGCAACTGGAATCACTTGAGCTCGAAACGTGTCATCGAGATCTTACGCCTTACGACACGGGACGGATAGTATTCCGGACAAGCCACGCCAATGTTTCCATCCAGGTCACCAACCGAGACGGCATATACATGGAAACATCCGGCGGGCACGTCAAGCTTGACTTGAAGCTATCATCACCATTCATGCAGGAATCTTACAATCTTTTTGAAGAAGTCTTGAAAAAGGAGAGCGATCCGGCCAAGAGCAAGGTGGTGAACTTCTTGGGAAGACGCATCGCTTCAACAAGTCATACCATTAGCCTCATTGTCATTTCGAGACAGTATGGGTTTAATGAAGCTGAGGATGAGGTGGCGAAGCTGAACGTCATGGCTGTTGGAGAGAAGGTACCTGGGTCGGGAGTCTGGAGTCGGATTGGTCTTGGGGTTATGAAAGAGGAGGATTGGATGAAGCTTGACATTGATTGGAGAATGGTGATTCTTGAATAGATTATTGAAACGTCAAAACGTCCCTGTAGCAATACGCGAAGTATAGCCAATTGGGGTCTCGGATAATAAGATAGCATGATAAGATTCTTATTTTCAGTACATATAATATAACATAAAACGTCATACACTACTCACTCTTTGAAGGAACTTAATATGATTTTGACTGTGTTTATTTATGTAGCCACGTGTGACTTTGTCAGTGGCCACGTCTGGGAGATCAGGCTTCTGTATTAAAGTCTATCTGCTCATGCTGAAACCTAGATTTACTTATTCTGTTTATTTAAATTGGGAGACTTATCTTTATTGAGGCTGGATGCATATTGCCATCTAAAAGCGAAAGTTAATTGGGGTTTTTCAGCGTGTTGGCTTAATATATCTCTAAATTCTGTCTGCCGGAATAAGCTCCCAGCCACAAGTCTCAACTGGAAATCGTTGAGACATTATAAGCTGTAAGTATCAATCAACATCATACACTACGGCAAAAAAAATATAAAAAAAAATAAACCATAATAAACCTAACATCAAGCCATACAGCTACTGCCTTAAACCTTATAATCCAATTGAACAAGTGGCCTCAATCTATAAGTATAAAAAAGACATTTCCCCCGACCTTAGTAGGCCAAATGCCCTCTCTATTGTCACCTCATCAAGGCAATCACCACCAAGGCTCCAACCCAAAAAGACCATCTCAAAACAGGCCAAGATCCCCAAAATCTATCACAAGATACGCGCTACGCAATCGACATCAATAACAGCTAACCCGGCGTATCTTGCGATGGATTTTGTGGTTCTTGGTCTGTTTTGAGATGGTCTTTTTGGGTTGGAGCCTTGGTGGTGATTGCCTTGATGAGGTGTTCGTGACCAACCGGACCCACGGAGGCCCGGGTCCGAAGTCCCGGTGAGCATCGCCACAAATGTCCGAAAAGGGCAGCATCAGTTCGACTCATCACGCCAACAACCCATACAGGACCTAACATATAAATTCCCTTACCACGCTTCACCATGCTTTATCGCGTCTGCCATTTATATCAAGCATCCCAAGCCCGGTCGAACTAATACTCAACCCCAGAGGACGACTTGCAAGACCAAATAATCGACCATGGCAGGCATGAGTGTTGTTGACAGCGATCAGCAGGAGTCGCTTAGAGTCGCGCAGACTCCTTCATTCTGCAGACTATGTAACATAGAGCTACGAGGACTGGGAACATGGAAAGCTCATGTCAAAAGCGACGGACAGTGAGTATCTCCCTCTACCAAACCACAAGCAAGAACTGACCGTCGCTTGAAGTGTTCAAAAACTACAAGAGAAAATCCATGGCGTTACAGTGTCATCAAGAACAAATTCTTCTTCAGAATTGTCTTGGTCTACAAGAAATACAAGAGACGACTTTGAGGACGATGACCCGGAATCCGAAAGTGACGCTGAAGAAGATGGGATTGAAGAAGACCAGGAACTCGTCGCGACGAAGTTCGTGCCTGGTCACTGCCTCTTCTGCTCCAAAGATTCTTCAACTTTAGACGAGAGCATGAAACATATGTCTCTAGCACACGGCTTCAATACTCCCTTTCAAGAATTCTTAGCAGTCGATCTCGAAACGCTAGTCTCCTATCTTCACTTCGTCATCAACACATACCGAGAATGCATCTGCTGCGGCACGCGTCGGAGTACACTTGAGGGCATACAGCATCACATGCTAGCCAAAGGCCACTGCCGCCTTGATATTACAGCAGAGACTGAAGAATTCTACGAGATACCGCAATACGAAGATGCTTTGGAGTATAGGAAGCAAGATGCTGGTGATCCGGTCAGGCTGCCTTCAGGGAGAGTCATCTCGCATCGCAAACACGAAGAACCTCGCGTTTCACGTCGAGAGGTGCCAGATCAGAAACGGGTTGACTCCTCGGCTCCTGTAGAGCCAGGTATGGAGATTGCGCATCGACGAACGGTCAATGGAAGTCGAGAGGTTGTGCAGGCTAGTGAGGCTATTCTTGCTGCGCAGCTCTCAAGGCTCAAGATTACCAGTGATAGAGCAGCACAGCGGGAAGAGAAGCGGTGGAGGGGAAGATTGGAACGAGCGAATAATTTCTTTGCACTCAAGAGATTTAGGCTGGATGCTGCGGATAGTCGAATGGGCCGGCAATTCTAACTTGGATATCATCTTAGTAAATATTTCTTGGGACAAGTGCCCTTGTAAATGCCCACCAAATAATGCATCCCAGTGCCTGTTTGTATACCAACACTCAGCAATGATCTAATTTAGTCCAAAATTCCCGCAGAAATTGGTGTCTCGAGCCTTGCTGCCTGAAGTCACCTTTGTGGCGTATCACGAGGCAGTTCCCAAGGCTCCCCGTCAGTCCATGTCTAAGCCTCTCCGTTCAAAAAAGGAGGTTCAGCAGCGGCTTTCAGCTATATCAACTGAGTATTAACTCCTTATACACGAAACTCAAGTGAGAATATCCCTCCATGCTCGTCTTTCACGCTACGTGCTCTCCTCAAGATGTCGTCCTCACGGTCATCCAGCCCAGATACTGCTTCTAGGGCAGATCTCCAACTCCGAGTCGACATCAGCGCTAATCCCAACTCGCCCGCCTATGCACCTGATATGGACGATCTACAGCCCGTGAGTTTCGCGAGATTGCGAGACTTTAGCAATTGGAGAGACAGCGAGTTCTTGCTGTATCGATGTTTCACTTATGCCGGAGACGGTAGGTGTCTGGATTTATACCAAATCCAATAATATTAATGATAAAAAATAGAAGTTCAGATGAAAGAGTTCATCCTTGAAGACTTTGAAGAGATGCAGAAGGCCATGTCTGCACTGGAAGATGATCATATACACATTCTGTCCGTTACTTAGACTCAAGATATGCTTTTGCCCTGCTAACCATCGACCATCGTCTAGCAACATAACTTCTCGGAGTATGTTCCTTCTTTCTTCCAGCGAGCTACGCGAGTTATCCCAGAGTCTCGACCTCGCACCATGGATCACATGTGGTCCAGAGTACAACGTCCTCAGAGGTCTGGGTCGGAGGCTATACGGCTCCCACTACGGTATGCTCTTCCCCAGGTGGATTGCAGAAGCTCATTCAGTGCTCTAATAGACCTCTGGTTTACCCTTCCACTGGTAGATGCCAGCATGCAAGAGTTTACCTATCCAGATCAAGAACTTCATTCTCTACCAGTTGATTCTTACAAAGGTGTCGCCCATTTGTCCGAAGACGTAGGCATGTTGTATCTAAGCTTCGACAAAAAGACGAGACAAACACGTCTTCTATACTCGAGCGCAATCTCCGCTCGTCAAAAGTTAGCATCTGCTTGTCAGGACGCGGAAGAACTTGGCGTACGGGATGACCCGTTTACGTTTATCACGTGCGCTTTGAGTTCAATTTTACAGGAACAGGGCATAACTGCACACGCGATCTCTGCTCTCATTAGCAAAATGGTAAGTATCCTGTTTATAAGGTTAGCTATCTCTAACATGAGGTTTTGTAGGAAAACTACAGTAATTCACTCAGGTTTGAGATCGCCGAGAATGAAGAGACAAAGGTGAAAGAGACGGCGATCCAACTTCGAAAGTCGTTACCATACCTAGAGAAGATTTTGGAATCTGCGAACTGCACGATTCAGATCATCGAGGATACTATCAGCGAGCACAGGGACTGTAGAGAACTGCTATCCATTCCCAGTCAGCATTTCCTCCGTGTCGAAAAGAACTTGCAGACTCTCCGCTCACAAGCGATCTCCTTCAAGAGCTACCAGGACACTCGAATCAGAAGAATCAATGTCTGCTTATCAACGGTGAGGCCACATCCGGCCTTTTATTCTTGATCTGCACATCTTGCTGACTCAATTGCGCAGCTCTCATCTCTTTTGAGCCTCAGAACAGACAACGCCATCAAGGCCAATACTGAAGCAATGACAAGATTGACAGAAGCGAATCGGGAGGACAGCGGTAGGATGAACGACATCGCAATCGCTACGAAGCTTGACAGCGAAGCTATGATCACCATCGCCAAGCTCACCATGCTGTATCTCCCGCCGACCTTTATAGCGGTAAGAAACCTCTCCCTAGTTGTGAGCAAGACTTGACCCAAATTCTCGCAGACTCTTTTCAGTATGGGAATCTTCAATTTCGACTTTAACGACGGCAAGAATGGACGTCTTGTCATGTCTAGCCAATGGTGGATGTACATCATCTTTGCCATCCCTCTCACTTTGGGGACATTTTACTGGTTCAGAGCAGTCACAAGATCGCACAAGCAGGCGAGCCAGAAAGCAGAACGCGAGGCCAAGCAGCCTGAGTGAGGTTCCCTGTATCTTTCCCATATGCCAGCGGTTACTTTGAAGCAATTTGAGGAATAATACATGGGTTATTTTTACGTACGCCAAACCTTCTGTGCACCAGTCAATGCAAGCCATTCATTCGAGCCTGTGGGTAACTGAGTGGCTCCTCTTCACTTTGACGCCTAGCTTGGTCACAGGGAGCAAGAAAAACATTAGGCATTGAGCTGAGATGACAAAAATAGGTATTCTCAAATCCACTAAAAGTATCCAGTGTATATCTGAGTATTTTTGTCATTCAGGCTAAACGGCAGTCGGTTTTTTACCCCTCCCCTGGTGCTATCGATCGTGAATTGAGGTTCCACCCATCAGGTCCCCGCCAGTGAAGAAAAAAAAAAGTTTCCCAAGAAAATTCTGTCGCAATTGAACGAGCAATTGAGTGAAGCACTGTAGAAGTAATGAATTGAAGATATTCCCAAATAGCATTCATTGATTGTGTGTGGTGACGACATTGATTGCCTTAGGCACCTCATTCCTCAAAACGGCACAGCTTGTGTAGCTGTTGCCCAATGTAGAGAGCTCTGAGCTGCCTATGACGACACTAAAGCAACCACCACCAAATATTCCTGTGACCCCTCTATTTACCTTCTCCCAACAACAACCACTTCACTCAATCAATCCATCAAAAACTCAATCAATCAATCAATCCAACTTCAACCTCACACTCACCGCAATCATGTCTCGCATCCCAACCTCCACCTCGGTCCTCGAGTCCGCCGTCATCGAAGCCCCCTTCAGCGACGTCTGGCACCTGATCAAGCTTCAAGACTTCTCCAAGTTCTACTCTGCCCTCTCCTCCAGCGAGTGGGTGAAGGGCGCGTCCCCCGACACCGACATCGTCAAGTGGACCTTCAAGGACGGCACCGTCCTCGAGGTCAAGCAGGAGGAGCACTCGTCCATCGACCACTACATCACCTACAGCGTCATTTCGTCGCAGCCCGCGCTCAGCTATACCTCTGTCGTCAGCACCGTGCGCGCCTACCCCATCACCTCCGGAAAGCACGAGGGCGCTACTTTTGTCACCTGGAGCGGAAACTTCTCAAGCGATGCTGATGCCGGTGTCATTGAGGATGCCAAGTTCAAGCGCCGTGAGGCTCTGGCCGACCTCGCCAAGGCTGTTGCTAAGAAGTAAATGATGGGAATGTGGAAAGCAAGGATTAAAAGAAACAAAGGGTATCAAAACAATGTCTATGGATGGGCGGAGCAGGGTTATCACATGTCGATGTAACTAATAGCCCGTCGTCGTCAATCACGTCAATTGTCAGCTGTGCATTACATGGAATTGCAAACCGAGTCCCAAACTTGATCCAAAACTCAAGTCTAAGCAAGTTTATGATAACACTATTCCAAGTCTTTATGGAGATCTTCATTATTTATGCAAGTCTTGTAAATGCCTTGACTCAAATGGTCTCGGATTGTGTTGAGCCGTACATTGATCAAACTGCGTCGCATCAAATACAGGGTACAACTGTGCACCACCAGGGCTGAACGAAAGACTGGGATGACCAAGCGTGGAAATCTGCATCACACAGCCAAAATTCATCGCAAGACATGTGTTCCGATTGACGTTTCACAACATCTCACCAGGACTGGACCCTGAACATCGCACACAAAAGATTTGCACTGGATTTTCAGGGTCTGGGGAACAGACCCATTCTTGGCGGAGAGCTTCAGGGTAGGACTGATCGGGTACCTGAGATTTTCAACACCATCAGATCATCTTCAATTCTAGAACAATTCGAAACAGCGAATCCGCTCTAGTTACGGAATCAACGGGATTAACCTGCATGTATCGGTTCAGAGTACCCAAATAAATGGCTCATTTTTAATTCAGCGACGTTGCGCAGTCACCGTGACACTCCACAAAGACCTTTTGCACATGGGATCTCAAACACGAGATAAGGATCTCACACCTCGCAGTGCAACCGGCTGCGTCGGATGCAATATCGTCCATACAAGCGATGCAGGGTCCTTTGAGTAAGTGAGTCTCTTCCATAGCGTGATTGGACAAGAGAAAATAGAGAGGAATGAATGAAGTGCCCCTTGAGTGAAAATTTGAAGCTTGAAAGTTAATTGAACTCTAAATTCCAACGTCCGAGACCCCGATTCTCGACACTTTGTATTCACCGATGCCGATCGACAGTTTGTGAAACCTACGCGTATTTGGCGTATTTGTCTTGCTCGTATCTTGTCTACGCGTATTAATTCGTCCGCGCGCTCGTTCAGCCCGTCTCTCGTCAGCCAGAATTAAATGGTGCCACAAGTAGGTCAGATTTTAATCACTCCAACGGCGTTTCATTGAGTCTCCGTCCTCCGTCGTGGGATTCGGCACGGTAATCTCGTCGGGCCCGATCCTTCAGTAGGTCCCACATTCAATTCCGTCAAGCGCATAAAGGGGATGGTCAAAACTCCACCATAATTTCACATTCTCCGCACCGCCAGACGAGGCGAGCATGGGTCAAGCCTTGTTTCGACGTGAGCACGTGAGCATATCGTCTTGTGGGATATCGTGAAGTGGGGGCTCAAGAGGAAGCGTGCGTGTACGTATTGATTGACATTATTCTAGATTAACATTAAGTACTTTGTTCATTGCGATGGGTTGCTATGGGATATCGTTATGTGATGATTGAGTAAAGCATGCTGAGTGTCTTTTATTTTCCTCCCCGGTTACCGGTCGTAGGGAAGGGCTTCTCCAGCTTGACGCACCAGAGGAACAGATCCTCCAAGGGCAAAAGACCAAGCAACATGCGGTTCGATAGCCAAGCAACCAGAACAACTCCCGTAGCAGCAAGGGCATCCAGCCAGTAGTGATTCGCCGTAGCAACAATGATGGTCAACACAAACGCCGGGTACAAGATGCTCAGCGCCACGAAGAACACCTGCCACGCCTTGCTCATGCGCTTCTCACGGGGGGCGAGGCGTCGGCGGAAGAGGCCAGAGTGGTACAGGAGGACAGTGCCGATGCAGAACGAGTATCCAAAGTGAAGAGAGGGGAAGGCTGCGAGCTGGTTGAAGAACTTGTTGGTGGCGTAGATTGACTCGGCGTCTTCGCGGCGGACGGTGTCGAAGAAACCGTATTCCTCGGGGAGGAGACGTGGCGGCATGCATGGGTATGTTGTGAAGACGACGAAGCTGAAGAGGTTTGTGAGCGTCATCATGCGACGAGCCTCAGCAAACTGGGCGTGCGTCGGTGCGGCGTAGTAATACCATGCAAGGAAGCTGAAGCTTGTTAGCCATGTTTTTTCGTGAGAGGGGTAGTAGCAGCGACAACGAACCTGACAGTGACGGGGATGTGAATAAGGGAGTAAGCGCGGTTCAAGATGGTCAGCATCGTCTGGTGATCGTTCCTAAAGAAGCTCTGGACATCGATCTCGCGCAGAGGAAACAACCAGCTGAACGGGCCCTCATGCTCAAACCACAAGACCGCCTTTCCATGGTTCTCCGCGGTCTGCCAGACGCCGTCCGTGGCGGCGATAAGCTCACTCGCCGACTTGACGCCGACGTAGAAGAGCAGATTGACCGCCCAGTAGAACATCTCGACAAGGAACGGAAACTTTTGTATGAAGCGCGAGTGATAGTACTTCGCATACCGACTCGAGTTGGGCGTGTGGACAACAGTACCGCAGCATGTTCGTTTCTTGGGCGGGTGTGTATCCGTAGGCGATGCTGCGTCAGCGAGGTTGAGACGCTCCGTCTCGTCGTGGACGTCCTCCTCGTCCCATGGCTCCAGCTTCGATTGGCCGAGGAGACCTTGGTCGGCGCTCTTTGATGAAGGGATGATGGAGAAGTTTCGGAGGCGGTTGAAGTAGCATGAAGCGATCATGACACCGACGATAAACTGCACGTGCCGCCAAAAAAGACAACAACATTAGACTTCTGCCCGCCGCGAGAGTTTATCATGAGAAGGAGATACGTACGATTGGCTCCACGACGGCGTGGTAGGCAAACTGCGGCTCACCCAAATCTTGTTCATTCTCTTGAGTTTGAGCCATGATGTCCTCTACTGCGGCATTTGCCGACCTGCCAGCAAAGATAAAAAACGAAAGGAAGACGAGGAAAAAATAAGAGTATCAAGAAAAAAGAAGCTTAAAGGTTGTCACAGCAAATAGGTTGGGTTGGGTGAGTCGACAGAGGGAAAAAAATAAGTTTACGTTAAAAGATAAATAAAGAACGAACTTCGGAAGACGCGGAGAATAATGGACAGGGGGAGAAGATGGTCAAAACAAGGGAAGCAAGGATTTGGGATCAGGATTTCTTCTGATCACAGCTACCGACCGCTAAAACGCACTCACTGGGCTACGGAATTGAGAAAAGACAGAGCGTTAGTTGGGCGTTAGGGGGCTGCCTCCCAGATTCACAGCCAAGACACGTAATAACACAGCGCTCCAACCCGCCAAGCTTATCCATCCCCCCTGAAGCGCCAGCACTAATTGGCAATTGGTCACTTGGGCCATTCAGCTTTGGTGACGTAGATGATCCATTTCCGCAGAGGCTAAAATTTAGTGGAAGGGGGGCTGCAGGTGACAGAAACTGCAGAGCATGAGGCCACTATAAACTCAGCGCAAAATGCACCCGCTGAAATTGTCAGAGAGAGGGCGGAGTGGGGTGATGGTCAGCCAATCCCGTCGTCCGCGGACCCCCTAATCCCCCTCGGATTTTTCGTTCTCGCTTTTCTAAGGGGGGGTGACCCTTTTATTATCAGTGGAGCGGGCCCCTCCTCTGGTGCACTGCAACTGTACTGCCACTGTCCCTGCGGCGCAATCCACCATCTTTTCGCGAGCGTCAGATTTAATCTCAGCCCCAAAAACAATTCAATCTTTCCACTCCTTCAAAAGCGCACACAACGCCAAGCCGCTTCGCCGGTCCTATTCCCTCCCTCCCTCTTTTTTTCTTCTTCTTCTTCAATACTACCCATTTTAATAAATCATCCTCCCCTAAACATGTCATCCTCACCGATTCTTGGTCCCGAACGAAAAAACTCCTACGATGAAGAACGTCTCGAATGGGCGACGCCCTCGGTGCCAAAGAAGTACCTCCGCCTGCCAAGGCTGCGTCGCTCGACCGTGATCCTCCTCCTCATCGATTTCCTCATCGTCGCTGTGCTCGTCCATGCCTTTTACCCGCTCATCACGCTGCTGCGTCGGAATGAGGAGCTATTCGGTGCGAGATTAACGTTGCCCCTGAATGATACCTCGTTTGGCGAGGATGTCCCCGCGCAGAGGACGATACCGAGGATTTTTCACCAGACCAGCGCGAATGAGACCATCCCTGAGGCTTGGAAGGATCTGGTCAAGAGCTGTAGGGATACTTACTCTGAGTTCGAGTATAAGGTTTGTTGTTCCTGGTGGTTAATTGAGGAGGTGGATGCTAATTGTCGCAGCACTGGACCGACGCCAAGGCTCGTGATTTTATCTCAGAAGAGTATCCTTGGTTCCTCGACACTTGGGACACTTTCCCCTTCAACATTCAGCGCGCCGATGCTATTCGATACTTTGTCCTTCACCACTATGGCGGTATCTATCTCGACATGGACACCCTCTGCAACGCAACCATCCCCCTGCACCAAATCGAGTCCGACGGCACCAAGCACCACGCTGTCTTCAAGAGCACAACACCTACCGGTGTCTCCAACGACATGATGATAACCTCTGCGCACCATCCCGCCTTCACAAAAGCCCTCTCCCGAATTCAACTCTACAACGACATAACCCGTCCCTGGGCGCACATCCTCCCGCACGTCGCAGTAATGGTCTCAGCCGGACCGCTCTTCCTCACCATGGCGCTGAAGAATTATCTGCTTGAACAGCCGTCGCTGCCTGAGACTACGATACAGGTGATCAATGCGACCGAGCTTGAACCTTATTTGACTGATTACGAGGGCGCGTCGTGGCATCATGGCGATACGAAGGCGATAATGTGGTTGGGTGATCACTCGTGGGTCTGGTACGTGCTCACTGTGGTTGGGGTGGTCGGAGGCTTGTATTTGATCAACATGCTCCTGATGAAGTGCTGGGCGCGGTTCTTTGAAAAGGCTTCCAGTGATGAGGCCAAGGATGCTATTAAGCTCACGTAGACGGGGTTATGCTTAATTACATATGACTATAATAATTTTAATGGCAGCGATGTTTCTTCACAGTCTGTGATACTTTCAATATCGCGCATCTCTGTGTCTAGGCTTCAGCAACGCTTATTGAGGTCCATTCTGACTGCCCCATTCAAGACACGCCAGCCTCGTGGCTTATCTCAACACGTCAGTGCGTTAGCCAGTCCCTCAGATTTAAATCTGACAGTCTCAAGGTCAATGCAACACTGCATGAGTTCATCAGCCGACATACGCGCGTCCAAGTTAATCTTGGTCCAGACCGTTCTGTGCCGCGGAGGAACTCAGTGAGATGACGTCGGCATAGCTCTCGGGGGAGAATAACCCCGCAAAGTAGGTTGGGCTAGGCTGTATCGGAGGGTTGTGACAGGTTTCTTGCATGTAATTGGTGTTTTTAGGGAGCTTTGTATGCAGTGCTCTCGATTGGTGCGGCCGTGAGGAGTGATGGTTGTCTAGAATCACCGAATTGATGTTGAGTCGACTTCGATTGCTTGCGCTGTGAAGAACGTCAAGATGACCAATGTTTGGTGTTGTGAGATGCGGTGCGACGCCAGCCTTACTCATCTCAGCATGACTGACACTTGGAGCTCAATGCGAGGTCCAACAATTAATGACTTTTATTACTCGCCATGCTTTCTAACCAACAATTCCGACAGCCAATCGCTACGATGACTATCCAACCTTTTACAATACATATCCTACACTGCATCATTTACTGAGACCCAGTCTCCGATGCCTCACCCTCCAATTCCTTCTTCTCCTTCTCTTTCTTCTCAATAGTCGTTTGCTTCTCCCACATAGCATGGTATCGTCCTCCCTGTGCCAAAAGCTCATTATGTGTTCCGCGTTCGACGATCTTGCCCTTGTGAAGAACGATGATCTGATCCGATGTTGTGATGGTGGAGAGGCGGTGACTGCAAATTGTTAGTCATTGTTTGAGAGAGGTTGGGAATAGACTTACGCGATGGTGATGGTTGTGCGCCCTTCGGTGACGCGCTCGAGAGCATCTTGGATCTGACGCTCTGTGTGTGAGTCGAGAGAGGCGGTTGCTTCGTCGAGGAGAAGTATGCGGGCGTCTTTGAGAATGGCGCGAGCGATGGCGATCTACAAATGTCAGTAACAAGTCCGCAATGCTTATCAGTGACGGTAACTTACTCTTTGGCGTTCACCTCCCGACAACTTCAATCCCCGCTCTCCAACCTTGGTCTCATAACCATCCGGAAAGTTGAGAATGCGCTCATGAATATTCGCCGCCTCACATGCCTTGTAAACGTCTTCCTCTGTCGCATCTGGTCTCGCGTACAGAAGATTGTACATGATGGTCGCATTAAACAGAACTGTATCCTGGGGAACGACACCGATGTTGCTGCGAAGGCTCTCGAGCTTGAGATCTCGAAGGTCATGGCCGTCAATGGTGATGGAGCCATCCGTGACGTCGTAGAAGCGGAAGAGGAGCTTGAGAGAGGTAGACTTTCCACTGCCTGATTCTCCAACAATAGCGGTCTTTGTGCCTGGGGCAACCGTGAAGTTGATGCCGTCGAGGACGGGATCTCCTTTCCTGACGTGATACGCGAACTTGACATCGTTGAAGGAGACTTCGCCCTTGGGTGAGGGCAACTGGATAGCGTCAGGCTTCTCAACTACGCCAGGTGTTTCTTTGAACTGTGCCCATTAGTAAGTATATCCAATTTTCGTTAAGGAGGGAGTACTCACGATATCAAGCAGCCGCTCAGCTTCAATGAGATTGTTCTGAAGCATGGTATAGTACGTCCCAAAGAAGTTCAAAGGACCCTGAAGCTGAACAAAGTAATTGATCAGACTCACAAACTCACCAACGGTCTGCTCTCCGATTGAAATCTTGTACGCTGAGACCGAAACAAGCAACGCCGTTCCCAGCGTGAAAATGGAACTCTGTGTGAGGTTTAGCCCGTTCAACGACCACTGCACCAATCTCTCCGCGCGTTGGAAAATAGTCACATGTTCTCTGAAGCGCGCCGTCTCGCGCGCAACAGCACAATTGTGCTGAACCGTCTCATACGCCACGATAGCATCCGTCTTAATAGCTTCCATCTCTCGAGTCTTGATAGTCATATCTCTTCGTTGTTTTCCTCGGTACTTGGCAACGTAAATTGTCAAAAAGATGTATGACCACATGATGAAGAACACAATGATCGTGTAGAAAGCATCGTATTTCACAAAGAAAATCACACCAGCGACGAAAATATCAAACACCATGGGAAAGACCTGAAAGCAGAAGCTTTCGAGAAAGGTGTTGATGGAAGCGCCGCGGCTGAGGGCGCTGGTGACTTCGCCGACTTTCTTGTTGAGGTGAAACTCCAGGGATAAGCCGAGAACGTGTTCAAACGCAGCGGAGGAGAGACGGCGGAAGAGGGACTGGGATACGGGAAGCCAGAGGAGGGATCGCGCGGCGCCGAGAACGCCTTGATTGCCTTGGAGAGCGCGATATACGACGTAGAGGATGATTTCTTTGTAGGGGATTCTGCCTTCGCCGAGACTGTCGACGAGGGTACCGAGCTGGAGAGGTCCTAGCACGTTGACGGTACGTTGGCAGATGAGGAGGATGATGCAGATTAGTACGATGGCTTGGTAGACGGGAGAACCCTTTGGCCTGTGAGTGTTAGTGGATGAGCCGAGTGTGAGTGAAGGGACTTACCAAAGGTAGGGAAACAAGACTCGGAATCCAGCAAAGTAATCTAGCCATCCTGTTCCGGAAACCTGTGTTCTTCTCGGCTCAGCCGCAGTAGGCTGAATGCTTCCATATCCCTCCGCTGCCCCATTCCCATTCTCAAGAAGTCCCCGTCTCTCCTCCGGTAAGGACTTTGGTTCCAGCGCCTTAGTCTTGTACTCCCTCAACCCCATGGCTCCGATCATCAGAGCCAGCACAAAAACTCTCGCAGCGCCGAGAATGTTGAGAGTGTCGACAAAACCAGGCGATACTCGAAGTTTCGGCTCAACGGCTGAGAGAGCAGCTGCGATGACAATCTCTGCAAGGGCACCGACGCACCATGCTGAAAGGTGAGCAGAGTTCGGATTCCACGGCCCTTCAGGGTCTGGAAGAAGGCCAGCGACGTAGTACAATAACACTCCAACAAAAGATGCCTGAAACCGGTTAGTTGTGCTTCACATGAAAGGCAGGGGGAACGTACGAGATATGCGCTAAACGCAAAGGCAACACTGCCTTTCACACCATCCTGATCCGCAAAAACCTCTCTCGTAGCAAACACCACACTCGCAATCAGCAATCCAGATAGCACGACCTGCAGAACCCAAATGCACCGCGCGTAAAACTTTCGAATCTTGTCGATGTGCTGTTTTAGATCACTGTCCAACGCGACTTTACGCGTCGTGCTGCCATGGCGGCTTATGTAGAACTGAGCGGACTGGACGCCGAGGAGCGTGACGAAGAGGGCGATGGGGTAGGCGTAGAAGCCTATCTTCAATCCGAGCTCTGCCTTTGCCATGGCTGAAGGGGGAATTGGGTGAGCGTGAGCTTGAGCTTGGGGGAGTGAGTTGAGGATGATGTCAAGGGATCGGGGTTTTGATGTTCCGAGGGTGACAAGGGGATTAGTCAGCGGATTTATCAGCGATGGCGAGATTGTTTATTTCACTTCGTCATTCTTTGGTGCGAGATTTATCGCTATATATTTTACTGATTAGTTGTTTATTTGTAGTTTTAGAAAGGGAGTTGCTACGGCTTCATCACTGCCTGGGTGTACTGAACGACTGCCATCTCACGTACGTCCTCTCTCGCCTGACATCCCTAACATGCGATATCCGTTCAAGAGCCATGAAGAACGCCTCCCGCTATGCATACCTTTTCTGGATTCAGGGATCAGCCAGTGATGATTCGAAATTCTAGTAAGGTGTTGCGCTGTGTGCAGCTGCATTGGTCGCTTTGTTTCTTGACTTGTTTGGACATGCTGCAGGTAAGGCAACTGCATGAGGCGGGGTGATGGAAACTAGGCTATGCTTTTGGTTCCAGATTGTGACAATTATGCAGCTCGACGTGTCAACCGTTGACTGAGCCGTAGGCTTACTGTCTGCCGAAAAGAGAAATCCGAGCGCACACACACTTATCGAAGTGCGCCGAGAATGTCATTCAAAAGCAGGCTGTGACGAGAGGTCTCAAATGACAAGCCCAATCGTACAGCAAGGCATAGTGGTATTAGATGGACAACACATAAATAAACTCGACCATCTCCTGCTCTCCATGATTGAACATACTCATCTTTAGTCCTTTGAAATATTTGGCTGCCCAGCATGGAACCCCTTGGTGCTTTCGCCAGTGTTGCCACCATCGTAGGGTTAATAAGACCGACGGCCAAGTTTGTCAGGTCCCTCAAAGGAATCACCTCTGACGACGGCCATGTCGCCAAAGAGATTGAAAGAATGGCGAGCGGAATACAGGCATCGGCTAGCAGTATAGACGTTTCTATAGAAGCGCTCAAAGGCCACGCCTCAAAGATTGAGAAAATGCAGCGAGCACCGTCAGAAGTCATACAGCACATTATTGACAACAAGTCCATAGACATTATCGTTTCTAATACAGAATCCATCAGAAAGCAAATGAGGGATACAACACGCGACCTCAACGATACGAATAATCGATACAAAATCTTGAGAAAGATCAGCTGGCTTTTGCTGGATAAAATGGAAGTTGAATCATTATTTCCCGAAATGCAGCTCGTCGCGTCTTGTCTCAACCTCGTTTGTCCAATCATCGGACTGGAGATAAATAGATACCTACTCAATAAATCCTCCGGCGAGGTGGCGGAGTGCCTGAAGCAGGAGATGTAAGTATAAGACCCGCCTCTTTGAGCGACAAAGTGTCTGACGCCTATAAGAGAATCCCTGAAGGGCCAGTTAAAACTAGTCGAGAAACAATATCAAAGTACAATGAAGGGCCTGTGGTCAAGTAGAACCGGAGAGTCAGACTTTGACGCTGCGACGAAATCACTTTTCTACTTATCACAGAGTGTACGACGAACGAGTTCGACACCCCAACCTGACAGAGTACCTGGCGATCGAAGGTCACCTGTCCTAGAGGCAACATTTCTGAGCCCAGCCTCCTCTCGCACCCCACAGCCGTCCCCGAGATCAAGGCGTCCTAAGCCTCATAGTCTTACAGTGCCTTCCGAAGTCCCATCGGAGGCAACACGGCATACATCCAGTAGCCCTGAGTCTTCTCGAACTCACTCAGCTCCCCCATCACCATCGCCACAGACTCCAGACACGCCTCTGACCCCGCAAAGCCCTGATACGCCCAAGTCACTGAGAATAGACACATCGGCACGTGAGAGCGAGTCGCGCGGGGGAACCGTCCAGGCAATTCCAGGGTACATACTCAACCCACGAGACCATGGGAAAGCTAACCCTGTAAAAATCGCCAAAAGCAATCATCGCGTCTTCCTTAATTATATGTCAGTCAAAACAGCGAATCAATTTGGCCTTGAAATCCAGAACCTGGACCCTAGAGAACCAAATCCCACGCATGACGACAGGCACGAAGTGGTAATGCCAGGGCCGGTGATCGGTAAGGTTACAGGTGTAAGATGGAGAAAAACGGGTTGGAAAAAGGCCATACCAATCGAGTTCCTGGTCAAAGATTGCTACCACGGTAGCAAGCGAGAAGATATCGTGCTTGGGACGATATTTGCCGACAACTTGGACGCGGCTGAGAGAGTTGGAGAATGATAGAGGAGAGGACTTCTTAGCTGATAGCTTCTTGCACACTTCCCTTGTTCATCCCAGCGATCAAATCAAAGAGAAATAGCAACATCCAGAAGAGATACATGAGGAGGTGGTTTGGACAAACAGGCACAACCCCGAAGCAAAGGGCCTGAACTTGTGAGAAATAGTGTCTGTCACTTACTGCCAGTTTCCCATGAAAAACAGACCTTGCCATCACTCCTTCGTTTGGCCAGGCTGTGGGGCTTGTTGTTATTGTGTAACACTACCAGCTGCCAGCAGCTGTAGTCACCCCAGGGAGCAAGATTCCTGACGTCAACAAGGTTTTAAGGTCCCTAAGCTAATTTAAAGTCCACTAAATCTACACTAAACTGCGCTAAATTTACCTAAGTCTCTTGTCACTTAGAAGAGAGATCCTAAGCCTTCCTTAGGCTGTCTTCACCTCCCCAATCACAACTTCTCATCTCACAACAACACATCTTCCTTCCGCATCGCATTGCAGCTCCGCCACCATGTTCTTCGAGAGCGAGCAGAAAAAAGTGCTCGCTGAGTGAGTACAACTGTCTTGAACTATGATCAAGCTACTGATCACTCTCCAGCCTCCTCAAGACAGGCGACTACTCCGATCTCACGATTTCATGTGGGAAGGATCGGTACCCCGTCCACAAGGCAATCATTTGCCCACGATCGCACTTCTTTAAGGCCGCTTGCGATGGCAAATTCAAGGTTTGTGCTTTGTGATAGCTTGTGCTGGGATTAAGGCTGACTTTTGCAGGAGGCGCAAACAGGCACCATCAACCTTCCCGACGACGATCCGATCGCAGTACGCATGATGATCGAGTATTTCTATCACGCTACGTATACGCCACCACCTAGGACGACTATCTTTCGTGATGCCGCTATCGATGCGTATCTCTCAGATACCGAATACAATGACGAGCAAGAAAAGACGAAGATGGAGCTCTATGGCGCAACTTTCATCGGCAACAAGAGGGTCAAGAGGCTCACTGCACTGCCGGAGGCTCCGACTACTCCCAGTTCTCAACCTTTTCCCTCTCTATTCGATATGCCCGCTACTGGGTTTTCTCCGCTGTCGGTCGCTTTTGCGGGAACAAGCAGAGGATTTGGCCAGGGAGGACAAGGACGCAGCTCCTTCGGAGGCTCCAACTTCGCCTCAGACCACAACCCCCCCCAAGCTTCGCCGAATCAATCATCTCCCACCCCCGGCCCATCACTTTCCACCTCAGCAGCGCCATCACCAACCCCGGCCCCGCCTCAACGACCGTTTGCTCCTCCGTTGGCTATTCCTGCCGAAAACCTCTATCTCCACGCCAAAGTCTACGCCCTCGGAGAAAAATACGGCATCAGGCCCCTCAAGACACAAGCTCTTGTCAAATTCGAGTTTGAAGCCCCCTTCCATCTTCACACCGACGACTTCTTGCAGGCAATCAGAGAAGCATATACATCAACCATTGAAACGGACCGTCCTTTTCGTGATGCTGTGGTCGCGGTCCTGAGAAGCAATAAGCATTTGCTGAAGAAGGAGTCTGTGAAGGCAATCCTCAAGGATACCACCTTGGGTTTGAGCTTTGATATGGTGATGGAATTGGCGTCGGAATGAGGGCCCGTGGATATCGAATGGAATGGTCTAAATGTACCCTAAGACACACTAAACTTACCCAAGTATTGTCATCACTTAGGAAGTTAGGTAGAAGAAACTCTGTCTCTCTAAGCCAGGTCTTTCTTATCCTTGGCATGTAGCAAAAAACCCCTTTGAACCAAGAAATATTGCAATCTTCACTCCATCAGAGATGCCTACTGGACTAGCAAATCCCAGCGCAGTCCTTCAATGTGTATTGCCATAAAACTAGTCAAGATTGTGCAATCAACGCAGTATGGCCAGTTCATCATTCATAGTCCAAACTCACTCACGCTTTTGTTGATACCAGGATGTTGTCTATGATATCTTGTGCAAACATGACAAACAACAACAAAGTGTCGAGATTTGGCCAGGCAGTAACAAGATCAGTTTGTTGTCACCGTCGCTGCCTGAATATGAACAAACATGCCTGCTATAAAAGGGACGCCTCCTCCTTCTCACTCTTCATCTTCCACCATCTTCCGCAGATACTTCTGCGAGCCTCTCCATCTGTCATCAAGACCTCCGCGACAGCATCCTGCATCAAGATCTGGAGAACTCCCTTGCATCGCAAGAAGAATAAGGCTCTTAATCTATCATGCTTCCTCAGAATTTCAATTTCGAGGTCTTTGACCACGCCGCAGATCAGAGAAGAGCCCTTGGAAAGTGAGTATCTCTAATCACACCTGGCCAAAACTCGGTTCTGACGGATAGCCTAGTCTCCTCAAAACCGGTGATTATTCTGACCTCGTCATCGTCTGTGGTCAGGCGCGCCACAAAGTCCACAAGGCAGTCATCTGTCCTCGATCGGCTTTCTTCAAAGCAGCGTGCGGCAGTGGATTCAAGGTAGCTTTGCAGTACATCTCCCTTCGAAACTCGTACTGACTTGGTACAGGAACCTCAGACAGGCGATATCGAACCGCCTGACGATGACCCGTTTGCTGTGAGCATGATGATCGAGTATCTCTATCACCAAAAGTACACTATCCCCTGGGACGCGAAACTGGTTCCGGAAGATCAGCGGTCCCCTGCAGTCACTTCCCCACCCGCAACAGCGCCGTCGAAAAGAACCCGTCATTCTTTCAGTGGTGACTCCTCCACCATCCACTCTCGTCTGCATCCGCTGCAGGGTACCTTTTTTTCCGCCCCCTCTCAGAAGAACCAGGGTCGCACGAATCTTTGGTCCTTTGTCAAAATCTGCATGTTCACTACAAGCTTTATGCATTGGGTCAAAAGTACGGCATCGAGGGCCTCCAAGATCTAGCTGTCCACAACTTTGAAGCCGAGGTTTATATGGAGTTCCAGAGCAGCAGTGTTGATCACGTTGGGGACTTGATATATGTGATGAAGGAGGTATACGCCTGTGCCGCCGAAGCAGGTCGTCCCCTTTGTGACGCTATTGTGAGAATTCTGAAATCGAAGCCGAAACTTTTTGAGAGGGAGGACATGAAGGAGTTTCTGAAGGAAGAGGGCTTGGCCTATGATATGGTGATGAGCTATGTGCACGATACTTTGATAAGAGGGGAGGGACGACGGTTCAAAAATTATATAATAAATCCCTAGTGTAGCCAAGACCCCCAAACTTTCAGGCTTACAGTCTGTGGCGAATCTTTAAACCTTGCCCGACTCCTCATTCCCTGTGACATGTACAACAAAACATCCAACGCAAAGTCAGTAACCCGCATAACCTCCCGCACCACCACATGATCCAACAGCAAGATATCCTGCTCAATCATCTTGACAACCACATCCCTCAAGCCCCTATCTTCGCTGACCGTTGAAGTATACACCTCCTCCACCGCCCCCCAAAGTCGTCGACCCCAACATTCCCACTCTGGATTTCACTCTCAAACTTTCTCTTGGCTTCCTTCTTCAGGCCTTCTATTCTGTACTTCTCCCCCAGCGCGTAAACCTTTGCATGCAGGCTTAGCTGCGATGACGGGATAAATTCGTCGACCTTCCAGCTTGCCCATTTACGCTCTTTGAACCGTTTTATCGTCTTTCGTTCGACGAATTCTGCCCCGAAAAGCTTCATACGATAGCGTTCGCTAGCATCGTAGTCTGTATCTGAAAGCTCTGCCTCAACATCGTCATCGTGTTCCTGCATTTGTTTTGTTTCGGGGGTGTATTCGATGTTGTATATATATCCAATCATCTTTTGTACCGCGGCGGGATCATCATCCGGGAGCATTATCTCCCCATTTGATTCCTGTTACTCTGAGTCATCCATTTTGCGAACCACATGTAGCTTAACGTTTGTATTACCTTAAATCCACTATCGCATGAGACGTCAAAGAATTTAGATCGAGCGCAAATGATGTTCCTGTGAACTCGATACCGGTTGTTGCCGCAGACGATGGTCAAGTCAGAATATTGCCCGGTCTTGAGCATTCTGTTTTACAAGTCAGCAAGAAAAATCAGTCTTGAAGAGTGACGAAATCTTACGCGGGAAGATCTTTCGAATACTCGTGCATCCTCTGGTTTGTGCTAAAAAGCGGTGGTGGGCTGCTCTCTTGTCTGTAGTCCATAGGTTCCCCCATGGTGGATAAGTTAAGATACATAAAGTACGCGGAAGATTTGCCCGTGCCCTAGGCCTTGAAATATATATTTGGATAAAGCTTTTGTTTACCGAGTCAAAAATTATAGATTTCATTCAAGAAACTTCACTTTGCGATATCGCACGCTTGAGACTGAAGTTTAATCGCTCGAAGGCTTCGTGTACATGAAGATGGGTCAAGCTAGTTGGTGATGAATCTTAGAAGTTTATTGCCGAAATAACTAATCTATAGGCTTAAGCTAAACTAGGTCTACCTAAATTCTTCATCTTTTAGGGTCAAAATTTGTTTGCGTGTGTGTTAGAGGGAGGGGGGATTGTGTCTGCACGAAAGATCTGTATTAGGTTTGGCGAGTCTGGCAACTGTATCGTTCCTAATAAATGTGACACCATAGTCGTCACCGTTGATACTGGAAGTTCTATCGTGCTTCCGTGGGGGTAAGTGAATATTGAGCTTGTTATCATCCGACGTTTGTTTCGGAATCAAGAGGTGGGTTAGGATGGCCGGATCCAAGTCGTGAGGGTCTGCGATGAACACCTAGCAGACATTTCTCTATCCGGCGCGATGAAGTGAGGCGATCTTCATGAGAACATCATGTCCAAGCTCACTCCCTTTGGCGAAAGCTGCAAAAGCCTCGTGATTGAGTAGTCCAAGATTCTCCTCCACAGTTTTGACAACGACATCTCGAAGTCCACGATCTTGGTCGATCGTAGAGGTATACACTTCCTGCGCTGCGAATTTGAAGTCCTCAGTCTGGGCGTATGCTTTCGCCAACGTCTTAAACTTGCCGACCGCAATAGTCTTTAAGCCTGGAATCCCATATTTCTCGCCGAGGGCATAGACCTTGGCGAAGAGACGGAGGTTCGAAGAAGGGCCGATTCGAGCCCCAAGCTTAAGAACTTGTCCCTTTACTTTCCGACGGCCCACGAATCTGTGGCCCCTAGATTCCAGGAGTTGTTTCTCTTCGTCGCCGTATTCAGTTTTTGACAGCTTTTCCTCAACAAAGTTTCCGTCCTCTGGGATGTAGGGGTAGCCGGCGAGGTCGAGGTTGTAAAAGTAATAAACCATGATGCGCACTGCGCTGTGATCATCATCTGGCAGGTTAATCATACCCTCCAAGCCCTCCTGTATTCATCGTCAGTCTTACGTACAGGCCCGAGAGATATATTGACTTACCTTGAAGTTTCCATTACGAGCGGCGGTGAAAAAAGAAGACCGGGGGCAAACAATAGCTTTGTGAACACGGTGAGAGTCCCCTTTACAAGTAATGGTCAGGTCTGAATACAATCCGGTTCTGTAGAGCCTGACATAAGAATTAGCTTTTAGCTTTAAATCATAAGCAGCAACTCACTCAAAGAGGGATTTGCCGAGCATTTCATAATACTCGGTCTTATTTTCTGATGCCATATTGGGCAAGAATCGATAACCTTGATTCAAGGGAACGGTGTTGGAAGTTGGGTGTTGTCGAAGGGCTTGCTGTTGGTTGTCGAAAGGTGAAGAGTTTGTCGGGTCGAAACATCAGCGGTGGACAGGTAAGTAATGAGACAACCTGAGTGGCATACTGCCACTGTGAGTCTTATGTGAGTATTGACACTGCCAACCCATCACAACTGACTAACCTGGGACTTGACAGTGGAAATGAATGTGAACATGCTGACAATAACCTCACACCCTCCGTCGCATCCCCTTTGACTATGATATATTTAGCTCACTTATATCATTGCGGCGCGAGCAATGCCTCTCAATTCTTCTTCTCGCTGGTCTGCCTACTCTCGCGTCGGAGACTCCCCTTCTCGCTCTCGAGTTCGTTGTTCGCGAGGACGATATGCAGACCTCTCTCCTTCCATTAAGTCTTGTAGTAGGATAACTTTGACAGAAATAGCCCTGTGTTCCTCCATATCTATAAAGTCTCCCTTAGTATCCATGGTCGCGTTGGTGTGCTGTTAGGCTGCAAAAGGACTTATTGTCATGAGTACAATGCTCTTGCATTACTCGAGGATTTGATGCATGCTTATGTTCAATACAACTTTAAAGCTAGACTGGATTGGGACAAAGAAGTGTGAATCTCAGTTGGATCTTTTATGGCTGGGTCGCTTAGGCAAGGTTGATGTGTCTTGTTCCTGTGAGTATCTCGTATGTTCACCCGAACAGCTACCGCAAAATTACTTGGATGTTCATCTGTTCCTAGTCTATGTAATTTAATGGCATGCAACTTGTCTCCCCCAAGCTTTCACACTGCTCATCCTTATTGCATAATACCCTTTAAGCTCTGGACTACCTTTGCATATGCGAAATCTCTAGCCTCAGGCCTAAACGTCTTTGGGTTCGTAGTCTTATCGCAGCCATGAGCCCCCTCGATCCTGACAATCTCAACATCACGACCAGCCCGCTCCAATTTCTCCCCGAAAACTTCAATCTCGGGCGTGAATATATCCCCAGAAGAAGCAACAAGAATAACATGCTCTGGAAAGGAAGTTCCGTCGGCATACATCGGTGATGCCTTGGGCGACTTGCGGTCTTCAACGCGCGGTACGTACGCGTCAGCAAGAAGATGCTGGAAGGATACGGGAAGAGGTCGGATGGGCTCCGGGACCGTCTTATTTTCCGGCGGAATGGAGAAGTCAACGCCTGGATAGAAAGCGTATACCGCCCTGATGTTCATCTTGAACTCACGCCTCAGTTCAGATGATGCAACAAGCGCTAGGTTTCCTCCAGAACTAAACCCCGACAACGCAACCTTGTCAAGATCAAACATTTGTGCCTGACTCTCAACCCATCTGAAAGTATCTTCAGCGTCTTCAATGGCTCCGGGAAGGGGATACTCGGGTGCTTTTCGGTAGTCAGCATCAAGAACCAAGATATTGTTCTCTGTAGCTATTTTCTCGCAGAATTGATGGTCCATGCCGAGATTCGGGAGGCAATAAGCGCCGCCGTGCCAATTGATCACGAGACCATATTTCTTAGTGTCGTTGTAATTGTTTGGGTAGTAGACCCAAGCGTTAATGAAGCGAGTAAGGTCGCGGGAGGGAATGCGGATGAGTTTGCGGACGCATGTCGGTGAGGGCGTGAAGTGAGCACGGGTGAAGATGTAGTTTATGAAACGGATAAGAGTGACAATTGTTTTAAGGCGTATGTACTGCCAGAAGGTATGGTTTGCCATCGTTATTGTCGTCGAAGCGTTTGGGGATTTAGAGGATTCATGAGGCTCTGCGTTCCCTTCATGGCGTTGGCTAAGATCGCCTTTTATGATAAGCCTTGATTGCCGATCAGCCCGTGAGGGAAGGGAATTGAGGTTAGTGATTGGCTCATCGACAACTCCACTGGTGCTGACCGGCCGTGAGTCATCTGGCGAGCGAGTCTTAGTGCCAATACAGGATACGCCAATACAATCAGTTCACAACTGCAATTTGTATGCATGGTTTCTTTGAACTAAACAATTATCATATTCTAGTCTCTGTAATATTAACACAAATGGTTATATACTCGCTTCCATAGAGGCCATTTCCGCCTTGCTTGTTCCTCCTCTTCATTCCAAACATGGAGATATCTTCTCCCGGTATTAATATCGATATCCTTATCCCTCACCACCTTTGTCCCCATCCAGGTCTTATGCGTAAAGTAGAACAGAAATATGATAGGGATCGTCAAAATCTGCAGAAAGAAGTTCTTGAACCGTTCAGGCGTTGTGAGGGGGTCTTCACCCTCCGCTTGGATCGGCGATATGGCAACCCAGATCTGAAGAACCAGAACAGTTCCGTAAGCTGCGAGTGCAACCCAAGACCCCCAAACTCCAACCTGTGACCGGAAGGCAAGCTGGGATACATTGTATCCTGATAGGTGCCATGCTCTCCGAAAGCGAATATGGCAAACGCAGATGGAACTCCAGGTGAAGAGAGTACTTAGCCCACTGATTGCAAGCAGCCAGTTGAAGATCTCGTTATGGATCTTCGAGTTCGCGGTGAATGCTAGTAAGCCTAGCAAACCGCAGCAAATAATCGCAACGAGGGGTCGTCCAGTTCGATCAATGTACGCAAATACCTTCGGCGCAAGTGACTGTTCCGCCAACGCCGCCAACGTCCGTGATGCCGCATACACAGCCGTATTCCCGACGCTGATCAGCGATATCAGAATAACAGCATTCATAATATCCGGCAGAACATCCGAGCCGCTCATCTCAATCGCTATCACGAACGGACTAGCCGCCGCATCAGAACCGTACTTGGCCCCCAGCAGTCTCGGCTCATTGTACGGCACCAGCAACCCAATGAGTAGAACCGAGAGAATATAGAACAGAGAAATCCTCCAGAAGACTTGTTTCACCGCTGCAGGGATTGACTTTTTCGGATTGCTCGTTTCGGCTGCTGCGAGACCGACCATTTCTGTGCCAGCGAAGGAGAAAGTTGCTGTTACTAAAACGCTTGCGAAGCCTTTGAAGCCGTTGTGAAAGGCGCCGGGGTTGTGCCACCTTGTGAAGCCGATGTAGTCTCCTTCTGGAGACCCTGCGATGTTGATGATTATACCAAGAAGACTGACTTTGTTAGACGAGATTGTAGGAGGGGAGGAGTTTGGGGTTTAGTACATGAAGCCTACGATGGCTGTGACTTTGACGGCTGAGAAGATAAACTCAGCTTCGCCGTAGGCTTTCACCCCGAGTAAGTTGATACCAAGGATGAGAATGAAGAAGAGGACGATGAAAATACTCTTGCTTGCATTGGGATTCCAGTAATTCGTCGTAAATGCTCCTGCAATGATCTCAAGTGGTAGCACAATGAGATACTGCAGCGTATAGCTGCCCAAAGTCAGTCTCATCTCATCTCATCTCATGCTCACTTATTCGCTTTCACTTACTTCCAACCCATGGCAAATCCCCAACTCGGATCCAAAAACCTCGTTGAATAATTCGCAAACGACCCTCCCACCGGAAACGCAACACTCAACTCCCCCAGCGCCTGCATCGTAAAGAACTGCATAGCACCCATGGTGATAAACGCCAACAGCAGCGAGACAGGTCCCCCGCGATACAGCGCAACACCCGACGCGACAAAAAGACCCGTTCCGATAGATCCGCCAAATGCAATCATCTGTAAGTGCCGATTCTTTAATTCCCGCGCGAGTGCTGTGTTGGCAGAGTTGTAGTTCGCTTTACTCATGTTGAACAGCCGCCCGTTGAAGGCATAGCTGTTGTAGCTGCTAAGGCTATCATGTCGCGATGGGGCGCGGGAGAAGCTCGTGATGAGACGGCTCCATGCTGAAGGGTCGTCTACTGCTGGTTCGGGGCTTCGTGATTTTGGTGATGGCGGGAGGGCTTGCATCTCGAACTCGCGTTGGTATGCCATGTTCGAGATGAAGCTGCAAGCTGAGAGACACAAGCAAGCTCAAACTTGCTGATCAAAGCACGGGGATTGCAGATTTTCCCCAGGGGGTTTGAGCGGCATGCACGTGCCTTGTCGCCACAGGGCGTGCTATTCCTGTGCCGGACTAGATCGGCACTCCAAGACAGGACAAGGGGGGATATCGCGGGTCTGCGATATTGCTAGCGAATCGCTGACGTTCCGCTCCGCACGATGCAGACGGTGTCTCCGTTTGACGGGCCGCAAATGGTTCACAATCAGGGGAATTGAGCGGTTTTGTGATGGGGAAAACCAGGACTCGTATCATCCATGGCGATAACGCGTAGGGGCATGAGTCGTGTCCCCAAGCCACGTAAAGTTTATTGAGCTGCATTCCTGGTTCTTGGCCCCTGGTTTATCTGACTAATGGATTTAGCGGGTGCGGAAAGAAGGCCGTGGCAGGGATCGACCTTGGATGCTGGGAGATAATGACGATGCTAAAAGTTGGGATGATTTGGCGATGCGACGCTGCGGACTTGTGAAAGACTTCCGGTCCGTGGATACAACTCTTCCTCACTGTGAAATCCTACCATCACCTAAGTGTTTCAAGATATCGCGGAATGTCTTATCTAGAATGTCTCGATCTACATACAGAGTCAGAACCCCGGCAGCTGTCACCTAAATAGTTTCAGCCACTGCATAACCGGATTTTCATGACAGCATTTTATGCACCAGTAGCTTCGCGTAGGACTTCCACGGCCTGACGTTGAGGGAAACCTTATCGAATTGAGAATGGTTAATTAAACGCTAATAGCCGAAGGTGCCTGGGCCAAGACTCAGTCGGTCTTCTCGATTCTCATCGCGATTCCGCGGGTTCGCTTGCGTGCTGAATCCGTCTTATTTCCTTAAAGCCCCTGAAGCTACCCGGGATGGGATATCTCTTCGATTTCTGAGTTGCTTTATAGACACTGATTTCGTTCTGTCCCATGTCAGTGTAGGACTGACCTACACTGTAAAACTCGTTTGAGTGTTAGCCCTCGGAATGACGTGGAGATGATCGTCTCACCCGGACTTAAAGCTCCTTTAGCAAAATGGAACCATTGACGGCCTTCTAGAACTCACCAAAGTACTTTTACTACCCGTGCATGGCACGATGAATTTCTGCTCGTAGGCTAGATTGCGCAAGCCGAGGCACTAGCGCCTTTATAGCGGGATAAAACCTGGTATTTCTAGTGATGCATTTCTCTATGTCGTGTAATACCCAGTAGTTTACTTTAACATATCCAAAAAAGCGATCAATTGTTTCGTTGATAAAACTCCCAGCACCCTCGCCGTATCCTCCTCAGTAACGGCCAAATAGCTAATTCCCAGCTTTCCAAATAACTCCACCGCATACTCAAGGGGTGCTTTTGACGAGAGAGTGAGGGGACTTCTGTCAATCGCCTCTGCCAGATTACCTTCAAGCACGTTTATCTCACAGGACTCTTCAACACCATCTGTTTTCTCAATCATCTGCAGGGCTTGCTCCAGTTTATATTGCGAGATATAACCGTGACAGAGTCCCTTGTCGTTGACGATCACGAGTCCAGAGTCGCTCAAGCCGCTACTCTGAAGATGAGAGAGCCTGTGTTGGAGTACTGATGTGAGGATACGATAGTTTGCACCGACACACACAATAGCGTTGTCCATGGCCTCTTTGGAAGGAAGAAGAGCGTCTACCGTCGCAGTGCCCTCGTTATATCTGAACTCTCTGACCTTGCTGATGGCACCCTCAGCCTCTAAGAAAGGATGCCCTTGAAGGTGCTGAGCAAGATCATAAACACCATCGGCACTAATTGCATCAGCCACCCACTTCGCAGTCAGGATAGCAATCATGAAAGGTGGAATGAAGTTGACCTCCCCTGTAAGCTCAAACATGATGACAGCCAGACTGACAGTCATTCTGCTAACTCCAGCTAAGAAGGCTGCTGATCCAACCATGGCGAATATGCCAGGTGAGATGTTGGGTATGAGTTGGCCTATCATTCGACCAAAGAGCGCGCCTGCATCCATCGCAGGGATGATAACTCCAGATGGGACCTTGCAGCCGAATGTGATCGTCGTTAGGAATAGCTTGACGAATGTCCCGGAGACCAACCATGCGTAGTACGTACCCTTACCAGTAGTTTGGGCCTCTTTTTGGCAAATCCAGTCTTCCTCAGCATGATTGCAATCAACAAGTAATCGCTGCATGACAATATCCCCAGTTTCCCTAATCAGTATATTCGGGAACTGCAGAACCGCCGTGATCAATGCTACGAGAGCCAACTCGAAAGCAGGGTTATTCTTGATGATAGAAATCTTTCGGAATGACTTGGACCAGAGAAAATTTGCTTGGCAGAATATTCCACCGAAGATGCCTCCACAGACGCCGAGAATGACAAAGACAAGATAGTGAAGAGCATCATAGTTTACGCCATAGTTTGTCTCAAACAGAACGAGCTTGCCAGTTCCTGTAGGGTTAAGTTCTTTGAGAACAGCCGCCGCTACGACTGAACAAAGACAGCTCCTCCAGAGTACCCTTCGGGGGAAGTAAGTGCTGATTTCCTCGTAGCTGAAGAGGACACCTCCGATCGGAGCACCGAAAGCAACAGATAAACCTGCTGAACATGCGATACTGAGCATCTCCCTCAGTTTTCGTTGATTACTCGCGTATTTGGGGATGCAAATGCTGACAAGGTATCCAACACAAGCCGAGATGTGCACAAAAGGTCCTTCTTTTCCCAAACACATGCCCGTTGCGACTGCAAAGATTGATCCGATGGCCTTAACGATAAGGACTTTGAGATCGAAGAGGTGAGGGATGCAGAAGCCGGACAATACGGTCTTTATTTCGGGGATGCCGCTTCCCGCCGCCATGTACATAACCTTTCCACCGGGGCTTTCTATTGAAGCACGTGACCGTTCTTTCTCGGGAGCAATGGCAGTGAGATTCATCTTCGTAGTCGCGGTGACAATCCCAGCGATGGTACCAAAGGCTAGAGCAAGGCCAACATAGATGGCGTATGCATGCATATAGCTTTCTGTCCATGGCTTCCAGTTCTGACAATTCATCTCTGATGCACAGCATGCTCGGCGACTTAGAAATATGTTGTTGGTGCAGTAGCCATCTTTGAGATCTGCTAAAACCTCAACGCTGACGTCTACGAATGCCGCGATCGAGGCAGTGAGAAGACCGATCAGGAAAGCTGCGACCCATCCCTGAGAAGAGTCCCATAGCTTGGTTATACGGTAGCGTATCCCGCGTCGCAAATAGAGACTTGAGTTGTCGCGTCGATGACTATCTTGCACGAGGTCCTGAAGCCAGTCGATGGTATGGTAGTCACTATATGGTAGGCTGTCCTGCTGTGAGGCAGTGTTTGTGGGAGCGGCCTTGGTGCCGCGTTTATGAGATGGTAGTAGGGGAGTAGTCTCTGTCATTTCATCTATTTCCATAAGTGTCGAGTCGGAAGTCATGCTGAGCTGGATGATGGATAGGTGAAACGGGTCGCCAACAGCATGAAAATTCCGGGGATGTCATTGTATAAGATTTTGGGATATAGCATCCCCGGAGATCAAGTGGAAAAGTTGTGATCTCTATCATATTTGCAGATCTACCGGAAAAGAAGATCACAGTTTTCGAACCTGTGACGTCAATGCATTGCATCTCCGGGCATAACACAGCCCTCCAGGGTCTTGTGATAAGGTTGCAGCACCAACTGACCTATCGCTTCTGTGCCAGACATGGAGGCCGGTGTTTCATTGGTGAAACTAATAGCGGGAAGATGTCCAGATCGACTGCCAGATGCCCTTCTCAGGCGGCAAAGCCGAGGGATCTTGTTAACTGTAATACCTGCACAAGTTCAACTCTTAACGGAAGGGCCATAGCTGATTCGATGCATATCTGTCAAATCTGCACGGTAGCAGTCTAGAACATTGTGCAGAGATAAGCAGTCACACCAAAACCGCCACTATCTCCAATTCTCACATGCAACAAAGATAAGAACCCCGGGTATGGTTCAAGATATCATCTTTGACAGATGTTCGACAATCGACTGAAAAGAAAAGTCAAAGGCTGGTCTGTCAAAAATAGGGCTCCGCGGAGATATATATAAGTATTTATTCTGTGTGACGCTCAGTCCAGGAATTTCGCTGATCGACGTCCTCGTGAGCGGAGAGATTGTCATGCTCACCCCGCATAACATGGCACATGGCCTGCTCACAGACACCGCGGCAGATAGTCACTAGCGCCAGTCAGATAAACCCAAATGAAATCCCCAGCGTTTATTTTTCGACAGGCCCTGCTGTGCAATATTTGATATTGGCCGTAGCAATAAATTACTCATAAGGCTCTGCCTCTGATAATATTAATTCTTCCACCCTAATTAAAGTCACTCCATCGCCTCTCATCAGTCATGAATATCACCATGCCGGCAGTCTAGCGTTCAACGTTATGGTTAGCATGCACTTACGCAGTTGTGGGCACTGGAACAATACCAGCTTAAGCAAGGCTCGGCTCTTGGTAGACAAGGATTAAGGTTTTATGGAGTCCCAAGAATTTACTGTTATTATGGTACTCATGTTAGTATCTGCCATAGACTGAGTGTTGATATCATGAGTTTGGTTCCCAGGCGGCCCCTCCGTGTTCCAGGATATTGCTTTTATTCTACGCCGAAAATTACGCTTAAGATGAGGATACCCGACCGAACCAATCTGGCCACCAATCAGGATAAGCGTCCATGTCGTGCAGTCATCTAAATCTTAAAGCTTCTTCGCCAAAGTGTGTAGGATATTCACATCTCATGTGAGATTCTCCGGTGGTATCTCCCAATGGAGCTTCCATGTAGGCAAAGAAAGCAGAGAAGTTATTACAGAGCTAGTTGGACTCAAATAGGGAAGGACAAAGAAAGACAACTACCATCTCTAGACGGCAACCTTGCAATGAGATCAGATCTATATCAGGTAAAACACACACAGCTGTGTTAGCCATAACGGGCGGCAGAAATTCAGGTGCAAGTTGTAGTTAGAGAACAATTAGGTCTTTGAGGTATCAAAATATGGTAACAGCTCAAAAAGGATAGCCATAGAGAGGAATGTTTTTGCGCTGGATGCCAACTACTAGAAGCAAATCCTACCACCTCTGCAAGCTACATTGTCCATATTCTCACAGTTAGAAACGGCATGCTCTCGATCTCAATAGTCTGGCTGTTTTATACTCTTGATTTACGTCTTTAAATTTAGTTTTCCACTCCAAGTCAAAAGTGCGCCATGAACACTGAATCCAACCTAGCTTGTTTGCTAGGCCTCACTGATATGCCGACAGCACAACAACATCATTTAATCAGCATCAGAAACTTCTAGCAGTCTCTAGCTGATTCTGTATTTCTTAAATGGAGCTAGTGTGTAGTAATTTCGCGAAGTTTCTAGAAATCTGACATCCTGCCAATCAACCTCATGCATCTGAGCCTAAGGATCATCATCCCAGGGCAGAAGTCCATCCCCAAGCGGAGCAAAACGCATAAGAACAGTCAAAAAGACCATTAAAAATTGTATTTCAAATCAATTCGCCTCTTTCAATTTACTCTAAGCACTATCAAATCCATTTTTACACAATGTCTTCCCTTCCCTTTAGCGCTCCGCCCTGGCCCGTCCCCGCGTCAGCAAATCTTACATCATCCACTATTTCCGTTCCCGATGGTGAGATCGAGCGGCTCAAGACGCTCCTCAAGCTGTCACCTATTCCATCAGCGAATATTTGGAATTCACGGGATGATGGCGCTCTTGGACTCCCGAGAAAGACCTTGACGGAATTGGTTGAATATTGGGCGAATGGTTACGATTGGAAGAAATGGGAGGCTACTCTCAATTCGATCCCGCAATTTGACATCACTGTCACTGATGATGACGCGAAAGATTACAAGATCAATTCTCTGGCTTTGTTTTCTAAGAACCCTGCTGCGGTCCCCATTCTGTTTCTTCATAGTTGGCCTGGTTCTGTTGTTGAATACCTCCCCATTCTTCAGAAACTCAAATCTGAGTACGATCCTGAGTCTCTACCCTATCACATCATCGTTCCTCACCATATCGGGTTCGGTTTCTCTGATACGCCGCCTCTCGATAAGCCATTCACCCACATTGATAACGCCCGGCTCATGTCAAAGATGATGCACTCGTTGGGCTTTGACAAGACAGGGTACATGACCCAGGGAGGCGATCTCGGCGGCTGGACCGCACCTGTCATCGCAAACATTGATCCTGCATGTAAACTCGTTCATATGAGCATGTTAAACATCTCACCTCCTCCAGGTGAAGATGTCGAAGAAGGAATCAAGGCCGGCAAGTATAGTCCCGACGAAATGGCAGCGTTCGGCAGAATGGCAGACTTTCAAAAGAAAGAAACAGCCTTCATCCAACTCGACGGCACCAAGCCAGCTACAGCAGGCTACATCTTCGGCAGTAATCCCATCGCCCTCCTCGCCTGGATCGGCGACAAGATGCACCGCTGGTCCGACGAAACACCCTCCAAAGACCTCATCCTAACAAACATAGCGCTCTACTGGTTCACAGGCTGTTACCCAACATCTATCTATCTTCACCTCACAGTTCTCGAGGACCACGAGCTCATGATGAATGCCTGGAAGACTCTCAAAGTACCGCTCGGGCACTCGGCGTTCAAGAAGGAACTTGTTACTGCACCGGAGAGATGGATTCAGCAGACGGAGCAGGTGAAGTGGTATAGAATGCATGACAAAGGTGGACACTTTGCTGCGCTTGAGGAGCCGGATGCGCTTTGGAAGGATGTGGAGGACTTCATTGGGGCGTTTTGGGAGAAGTGAAGCGATTCCAGTCACGATGCGGCGCTTGGAATGGGAACGGGTAGAGGCAAATGCCGAGTAAAGTTTATGTCAAATTTGGGCAAGTTTCGTACTCTATCGGACTAGTTATTCAATTCTCTTACGATCAGGTCATGTGTCATCCGCGGTCTTGAGGTGCCAGACATCAATTATACGAGGATATTTCATCCCTTCCCTTAGTACCAACAGCCCATCAGGTTAGGTCACGACGATCTCAATACCGCCCACATCACGACTCGGCCCTAAATGCATCCCCACATTCTTCCTCCATTGGCTCTCTTAGCACCGATCAATGTCTTCCAACATCTAATTTGTCCGCATCGAATTCGGCACTTGCGTGCCGGTTTATGGTTACATCGAGGCCCGAGCCACGCGATGCCCCCTGGGGTATTTACCCCAGATGACGATGGCGCCGATCTGCATACCCCGCAGATTTGGAGAAGCGGGCGAATAAGCCTTGGCGCACCATTCCCTGGCGCATTTGTCCACGGAGGAATTTGTGAATAGTTACTCCTTTGGAGAGTGTGTGCGAAATAGGAAGGTGGTTAGCCGCTTCGTCTGGTGTTGATGCGATGGGGTTCGGGGGAGGGTATCGGAGGAGAGACCCTCAGGATGGATATATCTATATAAAGAGCTCTTATTCCGTGTCGTAATTACCGTTTCTTGTAACTCAGCAGCTCTTCTTCAATCTTCTGTCTAAGACACTTGGCTCTGGTTTTACACATCTTCTCATAGTCCCCGGACTCAACATCACAATGCTTCTCCAAAGCGTCTTCGCTCTGGGTCTCGCCACCACCGCTCGCCTTGTCTCAGCAGGACCATGCGACATCTACAAGTCCGGCGGAACACCCTGCATCGCCGCTCATAGCACTACCCGCGCCCTCTTTGACAGCTATACCGGCGGTCTCTACCAGATCAAGCGCGCCTCAGACGGAGCCCTCACCGACATCAAGCCTGTCTCCGCAGGCGGTGTCGCAGCTTCTTCTGCCCAAGACTCCTTCTGCAGCGGCACAACGTGTCTCATCACCATCATCTATGATCAGTCTGGCCGGAGCAACCATTTGACCCAGGCTCCTCCTGGTGGCTTCAATGGCCCCGATGTGAATGGCTATGATAACCTTGCCGCTGCTGATGGTGCACCTGTTACGCTCAACGGCAAGAAGGCTTACGGAGTGTTTATTTCCCCTGGTACCGGCTATCGTAACAACCAAGTTGACGGTTCTGCCACTGGCGATGAACCCGAGGGTATGTATGCTGTTCTTGACGGAACGCATTACAACGGTGCCTGCTGCTTCGACTACGGCAATGCGGAGACCAACAGCAAGGATACTGGCAATGGACACATGGAAGCTATCTACTTCGGCGACAACACCGTCTGGGGCTCTGGTTCCGGCAGCGGCCCTTGGATCATGGCTGATCTTGAAAACGGCCTCTTCTCTGGACAGGGCGCCAAGCAAAACACTGCGAACCCAAGTATCTCCAACCGTTTCACCAGTGCTGTCGTCAAGGGCAAGCCCGGCACGTGGGCCATTCGTGGTGGAAATGCCGCCTCGGGTTCACTATCGACTTTTTACAGCGGTGCACGCCCTGATGGTGGATACAACCCCATGAGCAAAGAAGGAGCAATCATTCTCGGCATTGGCGGTGATAACAGCAATGGAGCCCAAGGAACTTTCTACGAAGGAGTAATGACTAGCGGATACCCTTCTGATGCGACCGAGAACTCGGTGCAGGCCAACATCGTCGCGGCCAAATACGCCACCACATCTTTGACAAGCGGAACCGCCCTCGCCGTCGGATCATCTGTCACCCTCAAAGTCACTACCTCTGGCTACACCGACCGCGTCCTCGCACACAGCTCCTCCAACGTCAACACCCAAGTGATCTCCAGCTCCAGCTCCACCGCCCTCAAGCAGTCAGCAAGCTGGACCGTCCGCACCGGTCTCGCCAACAGCGGCTGTGTATCCTTCGAGTCTAAAGATACTCCTGGTAGTTACATTCGCCACTCTGGCTTCCAGCTGTACGTGAACAAGAGTGACGGAAGCAAGATCTTCAATGAGGATGCTACGTTCTGCCCCCAGAAGGGTATCAGCGGAACAGGAAGTTCGTTCCGATCATGGAGCTATCCGACCAGGTACATTCGCCACTACAACAACGTTGGGTACGCTGCTTCAAATGGTGGTGTTCATGACTTTGATTCTGCCAACAGCTTTGTCAATGATGTTAGCTTTGTTGTTGCCACTGGCTTTGCTTAGATGGAATTCGGATTATGACAGGTTTGAAGTGGAAATCACAGGTGATTGGCTGAAGAACATTCGGGGGTAAATGAAACATCAGTGTTAATCAATTGATTATTCAATTTATTGGAGTTTGAAATAAGTTCCTAAAGGCAGTGATTGAGAACATGATTCTCACTTTGACTCCTCAAGTTCCTTTTTCTCACTGTCTCCCAAAAGACCCAGTGCCTCACGACGTGTAGGAGCCGATGCATCAAAGTACGGCTTCTCAGCCAAAGAAGTCACTCGCGTGCCATGTCGTGGTTCTCTTCCGCTATAGTCCCAGCTAGCGTTGTGAATAGTAATACTGCAATCTGTCAGCATCCGTGTTCTCCCAGATTTGGCTTCTACATACCGGTTGTCCCATAAAGCCGAGGTCCTAGGCGTCCACTTGAATCGGACTTGGATGTCAACGTTCTGCTCATAAACATCATAAAGATAATTAAGAATGACATCACTCTCTGCCCGATCAAGACCAACAATCCTATCCGTCATCGCACGGTTCACCCAGAGCGCCTTCCAGCCCGTGGCAGGATGAACACGGACAATGGGATGAATGCGCTCAATATACTTTGGACCTTGTTCGGGATGATCACGGTCCAGGTACGGATGAGCAGAGCGGTAAACAGCCTCCCGGCCATCAATGATCTTGCGGAACTCTGGGGAGAGCTTCTCATATGCAGCGTAGCCAGATGCCCACAGAGTATCTCCACCAACAGATGGGATAGTATCATTGTGGAGATGTGTGATACCTGCTGGCTGTTTCTCATGAACGAGATCTGTGTGCCAGCGCGATGCACCGCCAGGTTGACGGAAACTGGCTGGGCGCTCTTGAGCCATGAGATCGGGCCACAGGACACTTACTCCTGGGACGCCAGGGACATGAGGGACTTGAGGCTATGTCGTGTGAGTATCTGCTCCGAGGAGGATCGAGTGAATCACTCACGTGAATTTCAACCTCACCGTACCACTCTCCAAGCTCCTTCTGCTGCTGTGGCGAAAGATCCTGATCTCTGAAAAACACAACACTTCTCTCGGCGATGAGCAGCGCGAGTTCATCTCGCTGCTGATTAGTGAGATCCTTCAACTGCAGACCTTCAATTTCAGTTCCAATGTAAGCTGTCAGATCAGTGACCTTCGTTGCAGCGGACAGAAGGCTCTTCTTTGACTTGTCAGCTCGAGCACCAGCGTCGATATGATCGCGAGGCTTGTCTCTAATCTTGTAGACATCATCGAGATACAAAGGGCGAGAGGGACGGTAGGGATAGCCTTTGGAGAGGTCTACACCCGATTTCTCGAGACGCTGCTTTGCTGGGTCGGGGATCTTGAGTGTGTCTTTGATGGGTTCGGCAACATCTTTGATGCTGGGGTCGATTGGGGCTGGGACCATCTTGAAGTAATTGGACTTTGCTCTCTTATATAATGTTTTAATTATGAAACTTTGAACTGATTCTTTGAAATTGCAGCAGATTAAGGCATCTTGATATACGATCATCATCCCCTCACTACTGTTACAATGACCCCAACTTGGCCAGTCACGCCATGATGGCAGACAATGACCAAGACTTACTGCGACAAACCTCATTGGCCCACGTTCGACATGCGATATGCAAACTGATTGCAACATAAATAGTCGTCCAATCCATTTCTCAAGATATTGCGCGATCGAATGATCTTGGCTCAAATCGGAAATAACAGCACCTCGTTTGTTAGTTGATGGTGTCGTGTAATTAACGATTTGTAAGACTCGGACGAGATATCGACCCCTCACTTCGTTATGATGCTGACGAATAACGATTAGAGTCGCCGTTTATCCGCTATTTATAGCCAAAAGGAGATATGTTGGATTCGTAGTTGCTCCTTGTTCTTTCTGTTGGTTGAACTAGTCTCTCTCACTTCAAGTGACCGAGCTGAATTTCGTAGCGTGACATATAGACAGAAGACCGAGAGACCGTTGATGAGAAAAATAGACATTCATATTAGATATATGCTCTCTGCTTGAAACTCCTACAACTTCGCCCGAGGAACAGCGGCAAGCTCTTGACTCTCACTACTTCTCCACACAGCCGCAGCCTTAGGCTTACTATCCTTCCACTGCCACTTTGCCTGGCTTTGCTTCTCCTCCACAAGCAACTTATGCACAAACTGACCAAAGATCGGCAACATCTTAAAGCCATGTCCACTATCACCACTCAACACCGCCAAAGTCGCATTAGTACCAGGGACGTAATCGATGATAAAGTCCGAATCATCCGTGTCAGCGAACCAGCATAGATGCTGATCAATCAGAGGTCTGTCAGCCAGTTGAGGGAAGACCTCTTTGAGAAGAAGACGGATGTGAGTTTCGTCCTCAAGAGGCATGAATTGTGAATCTGCTAGGTCGGGAAAGGGGATGGAGAGACCGTCTTTGGAGAAGGCGTAGTTTGTGAAGGCGCCGCCCATGTGGCAGAATTTGAGCTTCTTGGTTTTCAGGTCGGGCTCGAAGAAGAAGGCGAGGTCGCGGACGTTGGTGACTGGGATGCCCTTGAGTTCGGCTGCTTCTTTGTCTGTGAGTTGGATATGCGCGACACCCCATGCTCGACCTGTCATTTGTTTTCCAATGCGCGGAAGAATGTTGGCGGCGTCGGCGCCTAGAGCGACGATGGTCTTGTCTGCTGAGTGGATGGTGCCTCCGCGTGTCCTGGCACCGATGCACTTCGTTCCCTCGCGGCTTGACGCATACAACAATGACTCGACTTCACCATCCTTCGTTCCAAGATGGAACTTCACGCCAAGTTTGACGCATTGCTCGTACACAGCTCTCAAAGCATTAGCAGAGTGGCCGTAACCAGCGAGCTTGTTGTGATATCCGGTGAAGCCAGTAAGAGGGCCACTGAACTTGGGGACCAGTTTCTTGATCTCCTTGCTGCTGTTCACACGGACGGTTTGGCCATTGAAAGCTGGATTCTTCTGAAGTGATTGGAAGTAGCTCTCTACTGCACCCTTGGTATTTTGAGCTGCTTTACCGGACGTGACATTGAGAAAGCCGGTTTGATGATAATGAGGCATGTAGAGCGGATCAGACTGCCATTTTCGAATTGCGTCCTAAAATCAAGACTCAGTACGCAATTCAGGAAGTAAATGGCTGTGACTTACGAGGGCTAATTGGGTGTAGAAGTCATCTGCGTACTCGGCACGAATGACCTTGTTCAGATCATAAGCAGCGGAAAAGCGGCTCGGTACATCGACATCTTTTTCGAGAATTGTGATGTTCTTGTAACCCTTTTGAGCAAGCTCAAAAGCTGTTGCCAGACCAAAACAGCCGCCTCCGAGAATGAGGATAGACTGATTTGTGTTTTCTGTAGACATTTTGCAGGATTGTGAAGGTTTGCTGGCGGGGGTGAGGCGGGTTGCTATTCCGGTGAGTGGTCCGCGACGATGCCTATTACAGAACGCAAACTCGAATACAAAAGTCACTATAATTATGGAATAAAGTAAAGGACAAGAGAAAGATAAACGATGGGTGGACTGCATTTAAAACCATCCAAGCCACCAATTGTTCTGGAAGAATGGCTAACATACCCGCATCGGGTCGTCATCCGATATCGCCAAAGAAACATCACGGCATCATCTGGTTGGATAAGATAACGAATTTTGGAGACGAGCTCCTCACGAGGACCACAGAATTCGTTAGCGTAGCCGCCGCAAAGACACACCGGCCGCCACCAAAAGATAACTCAACCTCCACTTCTTCCCCGCTTCGTCGGTGTCTACCCCGGATTATGGGCATCATGTGGTCTTTGGGTCTGGTAACACGGCATAAAGATACTACACCGGTAGACTCAAATTATGGGCTGCTTATTGGTATTAAAGATATGGTGTGACAAGTGAGAACCCATCCCATGCCAAGGTCTGCTCTTGAGGGTCGGCGCATCATCTTTCACCGATTGCCATATGTTTAATGTTCATCTCACCGCATGCAATGCAGTTTGATATAGACAAAGCTTACGCATCCGGAAACTCTTTGCTTTCTACGGTTCGTCCGCTGCGGTTTCGTTGCCGAGAGCCGGTCGGGATCAGGAGCCAATCTATGAACCCGGGCCTCGCATCACGGAAGCCATCCCGAGCAGTCGCCGCTCGGCCCCACCAAGGCATGATGCCTTCCTATCTCAATCGTACCATGTTGATCGCTAGCGCGCGAACTTTATTCCAATTATCTACAAGAGGACTCAAAACCTCAAGTTTCATCTTTCGATAAATGTCCAAACCGAGGCCTTCATCTCGGCCCTCGCCGATGCAGTCGCTTGCTAAGTTGCTCCCGATAGCGAGCCTAAATCATGCTGTAACAATGCCATACCTCAACAACCCCATCGAAGCACCAAGTAAAATTGCCAACGGCGGTGCGACACCAAAATATCGTCCTCCTACAAAAGCCGTTGCAGTGACAACAACCCACCAAGGATCGTCAGCAAGACTCTTTCCAGACTGAAAGCCCTGATCGATGTATCCAACCTGCCATATCCTATAGACAGCCGTGTAGATCAATCCGACAGCACCAGCATTGATGCCTCGCACGGCAGACTTGACCCAGCGTCGTGACCGCAGAACCCCCCAGACGCCCATCGTTCCATGAACCAGAACCATGCCTGGGACGAAGATACCAAGGTAAGCAATCAGCGCTCCAGCAATCGCCGGGTATCCACTGTTCGCAGCTGCGAGGCCGCCTAAAAACACGGCGAAGTTGAAGTTTGGTCCTGGGAATGCCTGCACAATAGCGAGGCCGATGAGGAAATCCCGCGGTGAAACCCATCCCTCAGCAACGACGTACTCTCGAAGAAGAGGAATCACAACGGGACCGCCACCAAAGATGATTGTTCCAGCCAGGTATAGGTTGGCGAAAAGCTTGTAGAGCAAAGGAGGTGTCGGCAAAGTCCCGCGTAGGACGAGAACGACGATGAATGAGAGGAGGAAGACGGCGATGACGGCTGTTCCGGACTTCCATGAGAAGTTGAGGCGGTACTCCTGGGGCACGACACGCGGTCCATCCTCTCGGGGGCCAGACTCGGAGGTCTCAGCAAGGGCGACTCTGGAATCATTGGCGTTGCCGTCCGTTCCATTCTCAGCACCTTGAATATTCTCACTCTCCGTGACTCTTCCCATCCTCATCCTAAGAAGAGCGTTCTTGACAGCTCGGACCGGACGATGCAGCCAGCGAAAATCATACACGATAGTACAGCATCCACCCGCAACAATGAGGACTGGAAAGTACCAGAGGGCGTTGTACAGTATCCCGGCCATGGCAGTGATTGAAAGAACAAGCCTCGTAGCTTGATCTGTGATAGCCTTGTCGGAGAGTTCAACGGCTGCCAACGCGATGATCCCAACAGTAGCTGCATTTAGACCTGAGAGAAGAGCGTATACCGCGCGAGGTAGTGTATCCCCGATGCTGGATACACCAATGGAGAGTCCAAACATGCCTAGAAAACCAGGCAAGCTGTTTTAGTCAGTCGCGCCCTATCAGATACAAATCACGCGTCATACCTCCAGACAAAAAAAGCCAGAAGAGCTTCGAACAGGCCGCCATGGATCAAATTGATACAGTAAAGCATCTTGGTACTAGCAGGGCCAGAAAGCGCCTGAGAAACACTGAAGAGCTCCTGGAACTAAACATTACTGTTAATCGGGTGTGATGGCTTGGGAGGGAGTGCAAACGTACAATCTGCTCATCTATCCATTGCAATTTCGTGACAAATTTGTCATGAAACTCCGTCCGTTAGCCATGCTGTAAAAGAAGCTGTGAGAGGTTATGCTTACGATTTTGAAGTGCACGGGGGGTCCGCCAAATGCGGTAAAGCCGAGATGCCAATTGACCTTGAGCGTCTGCAGCGCGCGATCTGCGGCTCTACGCAGCGAGTTTTCCCAGCCGCCGACAACCATTTTGAGCCCTTTGAGGTATCGCTAGATGCTCAATCAACGTGTTTGGAGGAAGCGAGGAGATAAGTGACTCACGTAATGGCGATTTAAGCTTCATTTCAACTCCTGGCGGTCACGTCATTGGATCTAAACCTCTTTCAACTTTTGGCCGCGATTGACCAATTATCGTGCGGGTGTGCCAGATACCTGTTCTCTCACCATGCTAATAATTGACCTCGCATTATTGGGCCAGTGTCGATGAAAGCTTTTTTTTATTGCTATTGTTAGGTTTCTTGGCGGTGGCCAGCCAATGGTGAGAGACCAATTGGGCACGAGGACTGGCCCTAAAGGGCATCTCTTGAAGCACAAGCTGACCATCTATTTCCACGTAGTATCGTGAGCTAGATCACAAATAAAAACAGAATTGAACCCCATCAAGGCAGTTATAGACCAAGACGTTCGTCTGCATCCTCCAAAGTCGCTGACAGAATCTTATATCAACCGAAATCTCTCTATCGGCACTCCTCTGTCCTTCAACCTATGCTCTGCCATTCGTGGATCGTATATTCTTTCGTGTTCCATGTACTCCTCATATTCGCACTTATGTATCCAATAAGGAACATGTTTCCCGTCCAGTGCAACTGCGTACTCGCTATACCCGACAGGCAACGGCACCCCGTCAAGCCGTGGATCTGAGAAACTCAGAGGCTCACCCTCTTTCCAAAACGCAAGACTGTGTGTTTCGATACACCATAGTTTCTCCCAGTCACGGAAATCATCACCGAGTAAGGCTTGGCCGTTGGAATATCTTTGATGATAGCACGGCCCCACGACCGCGTAGGCACCATCCGACTGTGGGCGGAGGACTAAGTTGCTTGATAGGCCAAGAAGAGTTACTATTATATCCCCATCGTAGCTTTCTGAAGGGACGCACACGAGTGCACCACCGCGCGTTCTTGTACAAGCGGTTGCTGCAGCGCTCCTATGACCATATGGTATGCTGTAGTAATCGTCTGAGATGGCGTTGCCCGTTATCCACTGACGTATCATTCGCCGTCCAATTTCCAAAGAGATGGTTGTCCAAGAAGGAGCACATTCAGTTCTTTTTGTACTGTGATCCCATAGGTTACCAAACGTCATCATGGTTATCAATTCGTCGAGGCATTTATCGTCTCGATGAAAGTCCTCACTGCCTGTGAGATTTCGAAACACCGTGAGAACATTGGTGATGTAGTCCTCTAATAGTTCATAAGTTTCTCTCGGGGGCAGATCCATTACACTGTTGCAGATTTCATCACAAGAAACGCCCGCTACCTCTAACACTCCAGGCTTTACCAACCTCGCTGAAGCGGCAGACCTTGCGCCGGCGTTGCTGAAGAGCTGTAGGAGGCCCAGGGGCTTTTCTAAGTCCGCAGCCCAGCTGGGAGATACGGTCGAGTTGCAGAGTTCGAGGAATTCAAGATTTCGACTCTGCTTCAAGTGAGCGACGGAAGCTGAAGCCACAATTTGCCTGGCAGACTTGGTGTAGTCTACAGGTATTAATTGGGCAGTCTCGGCTTCGAAAAACCCTCGAAGCGCGTACAGCTTGTCCCGACTATCAGAGCAGTCATAGAGTTTCGTCAACGACAATAGAGTAACCCAGCCAATAGAGTCCCTGCCCAGCTCCTGCATGGTGCTACAACTCACGGCCTTGGCACAAAAGACCTTGATATTTTTGTTGTGCCTCGGCGGATCAACAAAGAACGGTTGCAATCCCGACCATTTATTGAAACATATGAACAAGGCCGCTTCAATGAACTTGGTCCATTGCATTTCCTCGACGCCTAATTTCACGATTGATGTTTCTTGATTTGCCAAGACTATTTCTTGGTATGTCCAAAGACGTCGGAACCAGTCTGCGGCTATCAGCTGCTCAAAAGCAAGCCACTGATCTCGGGAAAGCGGGAGAGGCCCTGTACAGTCGATCTCCTGCCGACTTCCGTCCTCCTTTGGGGAGAATTTGGGAGTTATCCCTTCATACTGGGAAATTGCTATGGCTGGAGACGAGAGTTGTTTTCTCACCCAACGCAAAGTTTCCATGGCTGTAGAGCTCCAGGGCGCTGCAGAGCCCAGCCAGACAATGACCCTTCTGGCAGATTGATACAAATCTGCCATGCGCTGAACCTGAGCAGAGCGCTCTGTGATGTCTTTTTGGTTGATACAGATAGAGTCGCACCACAATATTCGTTTATGGTGACGAAATCTCAGAGCCCGCAAAGCAGAGGCTAGGTTCGGTCCAATATCAAGATATCCAGATTGAATACCAAAGACTGAGAGCATGTACTTTCGGTAGCCGGAGCTGTCCTGATCTGGCTGTTCTTTATCTTTTCGCCATTTAGTCTTGAGTTTGACGGGTTGGGGATGAGACTGATCGCCCCAGCAGTAAGATAGAGCCTCGTATTCTGGGATAACACCGTCTGCAGGCGATAATTTCCTTTGCACGAGGGTCCCAGTGAGGGGATCTTCTGGCATACCGGGTTGCAGTACCAGAAGCCGTAGCTCCAAGGGCAGTAATGGAGGATACTGGAATGGTGGCATTTTCTTCGAGAGCTGGCCGAATGAGAGAAGATAAAAGAATGGTAATTTATTATGCGCAATGGGACCAGTCTCATAAAAAGACGTGGCTGTCAGCCGCAGCGGCCGCATAGATTATAGTGCGAGAATATTAAGCGCCTGGAATTACAACGTTTCAGTTCTTACAAAGTCGGGGCCAATCAAGATGGCAGTGCTCACTGCTATGCCATTGAGCTGCATAGAAAACCAGCACAATTACAATTACAGCCACTATGTAACCAACATTTGATGCATCGCGGTCTTGGCGCTGACATAGTGTGCACACCAAGAACCCAAAGTTAAAAGAGACAAAAGATGCATTGAAACTGAGCTCAGTATATAAGAAAGTCATGAAGCAGAGTTGAGGAAAAGACCGTATCCAGTACTAAGCCGACCCCATTTTTGTGCCATTTAGCTAGACGCGACCAAGACCTCTGGCTCGCCGTTAGTGTAGCTAACGCAAACCTGTCCATTGCCATCAGACGTAACAGTGCCACTTCCAAAGACCTTGTCCCAAGTCTTGTTGTTCTTTCCAGTGTTGAAGCAGGTCTGTCCTGAGTATCCCTGACCGCGGTTCAAAGTAAGAACAATAAGATCACCGTCAGCACGACTCCAAGCATAGGCGCTGTTCTGCGAGTAAAGATGCTTGTGATCATTTCCACCAAGGCCACCAACCGCTGAGCGGGCCTTGGAGAGACGTGAGATGTGTTGGTAGAGATCCGCGTTGGTGCTGAAGCTGCTTCGCCAGAGATCCTCGCGGTTAGCAGGATCATTGCCGCCAGCATAACCCTGCTCCGTTCCGTAGTAGACGATGGGAATACCTCTGGCAAGGATGACGTATGCAAGGGCGTTCTTGAGGAGAGCCTTGTCGTTCTTCTGGCTTAGCCAACGGGGGTTATCATGGTTGTCGATGAAAGTGCCGAGGATAGTGGGGTCAGGGAATTTGTTGCTGATCTCATCGTGCATAGCGACGACGTCTGAAGGATCGCCCTTTTGCTGGTAGAAGCGGTTCATGGGGTAATACATAGCGTAGTTCAAAAGACCGGGCATGACCTGGGCATAGCCAGCGAGGTAATCAGGACCTCCATCCCAAACTTCACCGATGGCGTAAACACCAGCGGCATCCTGGAAACCAGGCCAGAATGGCTTTTCTACATGCTTGACGGTGTCGATGCGGATACCGTCGAAGCTATACTCAGCAACGAGCCACTTGATCCAATCGTAGAGGACCTTCTTTACGGTGTCGCTGCCGGTGTTGAGATCGGGAAGACCAGCGATTTCACACTGCTCAATGCTGCTCTGGTTGCTGTAGTCAATGTCGCAGGGAGTGTGGTATGAGCTTTGTTGGTTGAGGGGGGAGGGTTTGTGGTCTGAGATGCCTTTGCCCATATGGTTTGCAACAACATCGCACATGACATACATGTTCTGGAACAGTCAGCACGGGATCACGGAGACAGACCAACGACGCGATCACAGCAGAACAGCATGGGAAGAAGAAAGTGGCTCACCTTGTCATGAGCAGATTTGACAAGACTCTTCAGATCATCCGCAGTACCATACTTGGAGTTGACCGCATACAGATCCTTGGCCCAGTATCCATGGTATCCGCCATCAGTATCTATCGCTCTGGTCAGTCACTTTCTTCCAACCATTTCCACAACACTTACTGTCAACAACAGGCGTAATCCAAATAGCATCAAATCCCATGCCCTTGATATAATCAAGCTTCGACTCCAGACCCTTAAAAGTTCCACCACAGTAATTTCCGAGGTTTCCGCACGCACTGCCGCCATTATCATCAGCACTGCGCGCAACACGATCAGTAAGCGCGAAGTAGATGTTTCGCGACTTCCAAGCGTTTGCATCCGCTGCGTGTGCGAGCGGGCTGATGCTAGCGACAATGGTCGCAAGAAGAGAGAACTTCATATTGAACTTGAGGCGAGGAATGAGGATGAGAGTGCTGCTGGATCTCAAGACATGGCGGGACGAAGCCCTTTTATCGTAAAATTCAAAGTGTTCAAGACAAGACGAATAGTATGTTTCGAATGATGAAGGATTAAATTACAGTGTTAGCGCTTTGTTCAGCTATAGCACCAAGGACCGAAGGATTCGTTAACAGTGGGTTAACAGCCGACCAGAAGCAGAAAACCTCCGGAGCTGACTTCTCGCGTCTGATTGGGTGCGCTTGCGGGGTCATGTCATTAAACGTTATAGTGCACGAGCGTTTGAGGTTGAGACGGGAGCTCCAATGGTGATCATCGTGACAGGGGTACACCAGATGACCTCTTTAACTTGGTATCGGGCCGAAACTCGATCTTCTTTTGGCGGGTGTCACGTTGACAGGCGGAGTTTCCGCGTGCTCCCTGCGTTTATCATGCACCACGTTGTCTGCATCGTCTTTCTGCATGGGTATAGATCCATTTCATCATCGATTTAGTGGCTCACCTCCCTATTCCATCACGGAGCTTTTTACAGCGTCGCACTGACTAGCACCAACTAAGGAAAAGTTCCTGTTGTTCGTTTGGAACAACATCTTGATAGACGACAGCACTTTTACCGTTTTAGCATTATTACCCGTTTATTCGGGCCGCCCCCGCAAGCGTGAGTGGACTTGCAGATGTCTAGCATACATCCTCGGCTCTCAACCCCGGATTTCTGTACCAAGTGCATGTGTAGTATCCCCCTTTGAGCCTATGATTTCTTTGACTAATAATGCCCTACCGGCAGTTTTCGGTCCTACTCTCTTGATCTCACTAAGCCAATGTTTCTCCGTGGTGGAAATAATCTCGACGTCTTCTTTCGTATCTTACCCTATCGTTATGATGGGCGTTGCGGGTGATCCATTATTGTTGCATTTCAGCTGGTGATTGCTTCATCATCGCCGGCAAAGAGCCGAGCCTTGGATGAACTGATATCAGATGTTGATTTTAGTCATCGCATGAGGATCGTGAAAACTTTGCTCTGGGGGTGCTGGGTCCATTTATGGTGTTTATGCTGTCGATCTCCGTACTCGATTGCCGAGGTTACCTCCCAAACCCAACACTATGGCCGTGCGACGTAGCAGTGCAGCTCATTCTTGCTGCAAGCGAGCTGGCTCACATCTTCTGTAAAGCATGAAGAGCGGTGTATTCTGACCTACCAGACCCAAGATTTAGTCTATGATCGGCTTTGAGGCCATCCGTGAATATCCGCTGGCCCGATGAAGATGTAAAGGCGCAATTATGAGTTCGGTGTCATTCAAATCATTGACATCAGAATAGTACGAGGTCTTTTCCTGTTTGCTTGGCGAATAAGTCCCATCTCATATCGCCACCATTCTTCCAATAATCCCTCATGAACTCGAGGACGTTTTCATAACTGCCCATTCCACGTGCAGTCATGCTCTCCATCGTTTCTACAACGATGGTGCGTTCGGCATAGATTATTGAGTCACAGCCTGCTGCAAGAAGTGGCCACAGAAGTTGAGCGTGAACAGGAGAGTGTTTGTCGATGCTGTGTAATGAGTTGATAATCGAGTTCACTGTTGCTTGAACTTTGGGATTGTCCTTGGGTAGTTCGTCAACGCGTCTGTAGAGACATAGTAGTGTTGCATCAGTGAATAGTCTGTGGCTGCTTTCTAGTTCTGTCCGGAGCACCACGTCTGCTATTGTTGAAGCAGTCTTTTTCCGAAGCTCGATTAATCGAAGTTCAAGTTCGTGAGAATATGCACTGCGTGCTAGATCATTTCCATACAACTGGCTACTTGCCTCGACGTCCGTGCAACGCGGCTCAGATAGCTCGCATACCATATTGAGAGCAGTCACCAGCTCCCGAGAGAAGCCAGAAGTGAGATCAATGCGACCCAAGTCAGGCATACATGTTAAAAGGTAGTCCCAGTCGATGAACCCTTTCGTCTGCCGCGAAGGTAGCGGCAACCCTGAAAGTCTGTTCATCAACAGGAGGTGGACGAGCCACTTGAGACTCATCCACCATAAAGGATCCAGACTATACTTCGACTTATCACGTTGAACGATATGAAGAGCCCCGTTAAGATGCTTCCGAAAGGTCGTGGTATCCCCAGCGCAAACACATGTCGTAGCCAGCATCAACGTCGTCGGCAGTATTGTCACTCCAAGGTTGCCAAATCCCGGTGTAGTAATTGCTTCTCGGAGGTTTCCCAGACACTCCACAGTCGCCGATATTGCTGCACTCTTCGATTCTGGGTTTCGCGCCATTCTGAAGAGTTGGCTGCTGCTGGCGGCGATCATTGCCCCCATGATACAGGGGCTGAAATCAGCGGCTGGTATAATCAAGTTTAGAGCCATGTCCGGTTGTAGTGGCCAGTATACTATCGCTGTGTGGGCTACAAAGTGCTGGAAGTAGATCCGCCGAGGATCAGACCGGAGTGGAGGGCTGGACGGTAGCGAGATGGAAACGCTGAGCCTTGGTGGGCTTACTGCAGGAAAGGAAATCAGGAAATCAGAAGAATCATCTAGCATTGATGATGAGAGGAAGCTGCTGTCAAATGTATCGGATGTATCGGTATAAGAAATGAGTTGGTTGGAAGTGACAGCTGAGCTTGGTGCCAGAGACACTTGTTGTCCACCGGCCGTCACATCGGTAAAAAGTGGCTGTGTCTTGATCTGGTAAAGTATATTGAGTGAATCTGAATTCAATTGAATCATCTCAGTTGAAGGTAAATGAATCATACCTGAGCATTACTAGCTGGCTTCCGTTTTGCCACTCTGAAGGTCTTGACGCTCAACTCATATGAGCACAGGTGAGGGTACTTGTAGCATCTGGAACATGACGGCCTCTTCTCGTCGCACTTGCCCAATGTTAATACAAACGAGATCTGAGAGAAGATAGTGAGCATACCTTGGCCTTCTTCCTCTTGCACTCAGTGCATCCTGCGCGTCGTCTTTGGGACGGCTCCATTGTGTCATACACTTAGTAAGTGAGAGGGAGACTAAAAGGAATGAGAGTTATGGTTGGAATCTAATTCAGAGCCATGTTCGAGGTGATAGAATGAGATTCTTGACGGTTTCTCACCATAGCCATGAGAATGGGTGTGACACAAAATGAGACGAGTGAATATGAATGGACCCCGCATACCAACAGGCAGACAGGGTTGAAAAATCGGTAGAAGCTTAACGGCCAATCACAGTCTGCCTGAGCCCGCTCGTGGGGACGCGATCAATCTTTGGCGTCGGCATTAGACACGCGACTAAACCCGTCGAAAACATGCCTGACCTCGTCAATTGACGACCCTCAGTAACGCAAAGCCCATTATGGTTCCATAGTCCATGAGCACAAATTAAGCACCGTGTTAAACGCGTTACAATGCCAGCCACCCCAGAGATATTCGACATCGGCCAAGAAGCCCTTAGACAATGGCGTCTCAACAAACTCTACGTCCATCGCACACCTCTCATCCCATCTAAAGTCAAAAATATAAAGTATGGTTCAAAACTCTGGTTGAAACTCGATCACATTCAGTTCACTGGTTCTTACCACTTCCGAGGCGCCATAGCACGAATGAAGGACAATCCTACCAAAAAGCCATTCGTGACAGCGTCGACGGGGAATCATGCCATGGGCGCTGCTCTTGCGGCGCATGCGTTAGGAACGAAAGTCACTATTGTTATGCCAATGGGTGTTGAGAGACATCTGCTTGACAAGGTGATGCAGTACGGTCCTAAGATTATACAGCGTGGGCATGATCTCAATGAAGCGAGAGCATATGCAAAAGACCTTGCTGAAATGTCAGAGCATATATATTTCTCACCCTGCGATGATGTGATGGTCCTCGCAGGTCTAGGCACCGTCTGCGTTGAAGTCCTCCAGCAATTTGAATTCTACCAGAAGGATATCCACAATATCTTCGCCCCCATGAGTGACATCGCACTCATAAGCGCCATAGGCTGCTTCGCCACAGATGCAAAAAGGCAAGCTGGCGAATTAAGGCCCAAAGTCAAAGTCTGGGGTGTCACAGCTCTAAACTCAATGACACTGGCTGGTTCATTATCTGCTGGATTTCCCATCGAGACTGAAAACTCGCCAACGATTGCTGCGTCTGAATTTGAGAATGATGTTATACGGCATGGGATTGACTTTCGGTCGGCGAGAGCGACGGTTAATCATGTTGTTACGTGTACGGAGGCGGAGATTCTGGTGGCGTTGAGACAGCTTCATTTGCAGGAGAGGCAGTATGTTGATGGGTTTTCGGCATTGGCGCTCGCGGGGTTTCACAAGGTTGCTGATAAGGTGAAGCATGAGATTAGTACTGTCATCTTGTGTAGTGGGAACTATGATAGGGATAAGATGGCGAAGCTGGTTTATGGTACGTGAGTTTTTGCGGTTATGCATAGAAATAAGCCTGCACCTCACATTGTCAATTTGATTTCTTCTGTTGGTTTGCCTGTCTCATTTCGGGGTGTGTCAGGCTGTGTTATACATCGACGCTCTTCGCCAATTCCTCCCATTCACGGCAAATTTCCAGCGTTTCTTCACACTTGCTCTTCACTCTCGACCAACTATCCGACCCCAAAGGTACCCTCAAAGGCAGTGTCTTACCCTCTGCAACGCCAGTCCCTTTCACTAGCTCGATCATCCTAGCAACGGCCTTTTCAGGATCTCCTGGCGAATTCTCTGTCAAAGTCGCCTCAGCCTGTCGAACCGCTTCATTGAACTGAGCATACTCTGGAACACGAGCGTCGACGTGCTGGATTTTGTTGAAAACTGGAGTGCGGCAGTATCCTGGCTCGACGATGAGGACTTTTAGGCCTGGAGCGAAGATGGCGAGTTCTTTGGATAGACACTCGACGGCGCCTGAACCTGTTAGTAAGTTTGGGCATACGATATGGAAGAATGGTCACAGCTTGCCTTCTAGAGCGAACTTGCTGGCGCAGTATCCTGATGCACTGGGGTCAGCATGCCAGCCAGCCTGAGATCCGACAAATAGCAAAGTTCCAGACCGCTGCTTCCTCAAGTACGGCAAGACGGCGCGGGTGATATTCATAGGTCCATGGAAGTTGACCTTGAATGACTTTTCCATGTCTTCTTGACTATTCTATCATCAGCTGTAATGCTGTAATTCACAGCCCATGTTACTCACGTCAGCTCTTCCACTGCCCCACTGAGGATATACCCCGCGTTATTGACTACAACATCAATTCCATCGTAGATACTCCAAGCCTCGTCTATTTTGGACTTGATGACCTCAAGGGAGGATGAAACATCGAGGTCTAGAATAGTTGCGCCAGTTTCTTTGAGGTGCGAGAGCTTTGTATCGGCGTTGCGGCCAGTGGCTATGACGTTATCGCCTGCAGATCGAAGTTGACGAACCAAGGCTTCGCCAAACCCGCTGGAACAGCCAGTGATGAACCAGGTTATGCCCATGATGCTAGAAATATATATCTTTGGACTTGCAACGGATTACAGACCGATTCAACGATAAGAAGCGTAGCGATTACGTTTTATACTTGCGGTGAACCAGGTTTGGGATCCTCCTTTGTGGATTGAGTCAGCATCAGTGGGACCAGTCTGACAGCTAACGTTACTTGATCCTGGCGATGTTTGCTTGAAAGGGATCTCTAGCTCAAAGACAAGCTAATTCCTGATTGTGATTTGAGGTCCCAGAAACTTATCCCATCATGTTACGGTGACACTTCCATACAAGAGCCAAATAACAGTCATCCGCCATTCTTGTACGTCTCCTTTGCTGTTTGTTCTCTGAAAACCAAATTGATCGTATCACCACGGGTTTATGCCTTGAACTCCAATAGCCTTCCCAACATCTTCATCCTTCTCGCCCTTGATAACACGCGCAATTCGATCCCCTCCTTCAGCCGGCTCAGCTGCTCCCCGCTGCTTGAGAGACTCGGCATCACTGGTGAAGTTTGTCGCACACAACCCCGGATCTACCCCAAATACCAAGAAACCCTCTGATTTAAGCCGAATGTTGTACATCGTCATGAGCATGTTCAGACCAGCTTTACTAGTCCGATATTCCGTCGCCCCAGCGCTATGAAGTGGCGATTCAGGGTTAGATGTAAGAGTGATGGATCCAGTGCTTGATGTAACAAAGATGAGACGAGGAGGTTTATGCTCTGACTTGTGAAGAAGGGGTAAAAATGCTTCGGTGACGCTAAGCGCACCAACAAGGTTTGTTTCAAGGACCTTGCGGAAAGCTTCGCGCGTTGGAGGGCTGGCCATTGAGATGATACCAGCGTTATTAACCAGAATATCCAACCTGCCCCATTCAGAAGCTAGGGTTTGAGCAGCGGCATCGACGGAGTTGTCATCCGTGACGTCAATCTGTATGCTGGAGACTGTTCCTTTGATATCGTCGAGTGACTGGAGTGACCGAGCTGCTATCTCCCCTTTGGCTTCATCTCGACTTCCAATAATGACATGGTATTTTACCGAGGACAGGACTAGATTCTTGGCGGTTTCGAAGCCGACGCCTTGATTGGCGCCTAGTTGGGTATCTCAATGGAGAGTCTGCGTATCTTTGTGTGCGGTAACTCACCGGTAATCAGGACCAGCTGTTTGTATTTCGACATGTTGCATAAGATACGACATGAGTTTTGGTGGCGAAGTGGAATGTTAGAGAGGACTTTTGATGAATATATGTAGCAGTGCTCTTGTGCCATCTCTTCATGTCGCTACTGGCGGACTTAAGGCAAGCTCTAGCTTAAAATCCGCCCACGGGCATCTTGTATCGGAACGCTCGGAGATACCTCCACGGAGATATCAAGGCGAGCTTATTGGCCAATCGTATCTTTCTCATTGCATTGGGGTTCAATTCCTTTAGGATTCATTCAGGCAGGGCTTTTATTATCATTTGGTGCTGGACGCATGCATAATTTCCGTGTTCCGAATGCAAGCCACTATCTTGATACTTTTAATTTAAGCCATCTCTATTGACTATCACTTAAAGGGACTTGGACTGCCATAGAATAAAATGTAACACAGAGCTTTGCAGTAACCGAGGTCTTTGAGATAGTTCGAAACTTTGCACACAGGTGTTGTTCCAAACGGCCTTCGACTTATATACTTGACCAAGTAATATCTTAAAGTTCCAGGCAGATCCTAAGTTGGAATTAAGACGAGAACTGTTGTTTCTTGTTATCATGCTCAGTCACCTTGCCGTCCTGCAATAGAGTATCTCATAGAGACTGAACTCACCTGCAGCCATCAACTGTCATACCCTGAGCTATGTTTCGCAAAATGTTCGTCATAGAGTGACTGAATTTGACTTTTGGTCGGATTCAGCGGCCCGGCTTTAATCCGCTGAAAGCCTGAGCCAACAACGAAAGTCTAGGAATGGTGCCTAACCAACATGCTCTCCCCTCATCATCAGATGTAGCGCTTCCAAGATGCAAACCTCGCCGCCTACAATCCTCGTTGACTCTCTCCCCAAAGGCTCTAGAGTTACATTTAGAGACTCTACGTTCTTCGCACGTAATAGGCCTGGGGTAGCTTTCCCATCAGCTGATCAAGTCCGAGCTAAGAGTGAAGCGGGCGATCACGTCCTTCATAGAAAGAATACCGTCATTTTTGAGTCACTTGGCTTGGTCGTCAAATTTGGAAAAGAGCCCCGTGTCACCGCTGCGGAAGGCCAGTGCCTCTGGTGGTTGCGTCGGTGTCTTCCAAGCGTCCCTGTCCCTGAGATATACGGCTGGACAGACGATGGAGGAGAAGTCTTTTTGTACATGCAGCTGGTTGAAGGCGTGACTTTGGAGAAACGATGGGATTCCCTGAGTAGAGAGGATAAAGTTGGGGTATGTGAGCAACTGCGAGATATGCTCGATGAGTTACGTCAGGTAAAGCGCGATCCAGAGGACGAGTTTCTTGGTATATAAGAGCCCGACTGCCATGGGAGTTATCATGTTGATCAGGAAACAGGACAAATCAACCGTGGACCACTACAGGACGTGGTATTCGCCGACGGAACCCGACCAAAAGCAGGACCGTTTTTATCTGTAAAGGAGTTCCATGACTGGTTTTCTTTCCTGGTAAAACGACAAGCCGCAAGTGGTCCCCACTGGGAAGATTACGAACTAGAGGATATACCTGACCCATATCGCCAACTTCTACCTGACGATCCTGGAGTTGTGTTCACGCATGCTGACGTCCACCCAAGCAACATAATGGTCTCTGAAGGCTCACCGTGCCGTATTAACGCTGTGATAGACTGGCACCAGTCAGGCTGGTATCCTGATTACTGGGAGTTTTACAAGGCTGAGTATACCAACCACTGGGAGTCTGAGTGGGTGCAGGAGTACATCCCCATGTTCTTGAACAAACCTCGAGAGACGTTTCTCAACGGGATTGACAGCTACGCAGCCTCATGGGGTTTCATGTAACCTCGAGAGCAATTCTTACCAGAAAGCGAGACGATGTTGGAAATTGTGAACGATCTCTCCAGAAAGGTAAAAGTACCGCACTTCTTGAGGGGTCCAGAAAGTGCTTGACGCGTCTAGCAAAAAGGAGACTACATCCTGAGATCTTGTACAAAGGGCAAAAAACATACAACAGCGGGGATTCGCTGGTCGTCACCGACCCAACTACTAATCCGCCCCTTACAGGCTTGACTATGGGAGAGCAGACGGGATCCCGTATTTTCCTGTAGGTATGGTCGTATGTGGTTGAATGCGGTCAGATTTTGGTACAAGTTCAGGGTCGGCAAGGCGTTATGTCGTTGTTCCAGCGTCTTGACATATGGCGAATGCAGATATATATCTCCAGTCGAGTTAAGCGTTAGTTATTGGCTGATCTAAATGTATAGAGTGGAGTATATTTATAGATTCCTTTACTAATCATGCCTTGTTTAATCATATAGAGAAGTGGAATAAAGATCTCTCTTTATAACCCTTCCAAGTGCTATTCTCCAAACCGTAATACGCATGGCCTGCCAAGAAGTCCAGACTGTTCAAAACCGTCCGAACTTCCCTGAAATGGTTTCACATGCAACGGCTCCCAGTTTTCCGTGACGCTATGATGCTCACTGATGTTCTTCGATACGGACAAGCCAATCAAAGCAGGTTTCTGCCAGGCTGAGGGGATCGCCAAGCATGCTAGACCCTGATGGTATAGCTAGGCGAAAACCTAATAGCTAGTCGAGGCTGAGCGGTGGAGTTACTGTGGATGCTTGCGCCATGGTCTTTGGATCCGGCATGATCTTTTATATTGTTGAGGTCCCATGCGGTTGAATATTCGCATTCACTTCACTTTTTATATCACATAATGGCAGGACAGTACTACGCTGTGCCGTCAAACGGCCAGCACGACATCCATCTCCAATTCCAGAACCCACCAACTACACCGAGCCCACCATTGCAACCATCCCGATCCTTCCAAGGTCTTCCAGCTCGCCGCCGATCAAAAGTAAAACTCTGGTTCGGCCTCATCGGAAAATGGTGCATCACAGTTATCTTCATCATAGTCATCTATGGGATCTTGATCGCATATGCTCTCTACGATGTCATATCAGAGAAACAGAAGAAGTATTTTAATGCATTAATTACAGGGTTCCTTATTGCTCTGGGACTGTCAACTATGAGTCAGTTGACCCATGCAGTACAAGATTTGAGATGGTGGATTTTGAGTAAGCGGCCGAGGTCCCGCCAAAAAGTAAGTTTTGAACGAGGCCTGGAAACGGGCAGTCTGCTAATATGTGTAAAAATGATTAGGTCAAAGCGATTTTGCATGTTCACAGCATGAGTCAAGTACTGGTCTTGGCATTCAAATCGAGTCGGTGGACAATTCATGTTGGAGTCGCAACCTGGGTAGCGCTATTTCTTGTGGGTTCACATCACATCTGGTTTCTGTCAAAACCTGACTAACCACTCACCAACACAATCAGGCAACTCAAATCGGATATGCCTCATTGGGTTTGTGCTACTCGGTCGAAAAAACCGAAGACCAGGCCCTCTTGATTCCCGGGAACGTCTCCATCGCGAATTTAAGCACCATCTCAACCTCGAGTGTTGTCAACGCATCCGGTTCAACCAAGAGCGAAGAGTACGCGGCAAACAGCTACGGGATCATATCCCTGGCTTTAAACGAAGGGGATCCCGATGATATCCTTTTCCCTGGGACTTTATTCTTTGCAGACAATAAGTTTCTATTTTGTGACGGGTCCTGTGCCTATGTCTTTCGCGAGACGAATACGCTTTCTTTGGATAATCCGAAAAGCGCTCCTGTCTCAGCGGTCACCGACAGGAAAGTGAATATCACGGCGCATTGCGACGCGCTGAAGGTCCGTCAAGGGGGCAATGGAACGGGGGAGCTGATTACCGTCAACAATGGGAGCAGGGAAACAAATATCACATTACCTAGTAAGGAGGTTCTTGGTGAGAAGGTTTACATGACATCTGCCTCTCGCAACTGCGGCAGCGATTGCAGCATTGTTTCAGTGTTTGAACCATCGTCGACAGATCCATGGCTTTACAACTGCACCGTCAAAATGAGCCCTGTTGAGAACGCGAAGAGGCCAGAGCACGAAGTTAGTGAGAGACTGATGCGCTTAGCAACCTCGGCGATAGCTCTAGGAGGTCCCGACGGCCCAAACGATACCCGATCAAACAGCTACCCCGCTGCGTCGGTGTTCGGTATACCACTGAATGGCTCAACAGAACAAGTAGAATACCTTTTATCACGCTTCGCTACGGGTATGCTGGCAGCTGTCATCGAATCAAACACAGATATTGTACTCGCCGGCCAAATGCCTACGATCGGACAGAAACTCAACGTTTCGCACTGGGGAATCATCACCTTGATCTTATGGATCACGGCATTTCTTCAGTTGTTGGTGGCTGTTATAGCGACCAAGGTGTCGGAACGGGTTGTTGTGCCAGAAGGCGATTCCCTTTCCGAGGCTAGGGTCTTGAGAGGCATGGTTGAGGAAGATATGTTGGATGGGGAGATGAAAGACAGTGCGGGAGGGAAGGGAAAGCGTTTATGGATTTACAGGAATCGACACGTTGGTGACGGGTTGTATGATTTGTATATGGAGGAGGTTAGAACGTAGCATGCTTATATCACAAGTCTCAACTTAATATTTGCGTAAGGCTTAATTATGACCCTTGGTTGCGGTGGTTTGCAGTGACATCTGGCCGTTGTCGTCTCCGGCATCTATGTTTGGCTCGAGCAATGAGCGTTCAAACGAGCCCAACTTTTCCTTGATTGCAGCGTGGAGCAATTGTGTTCGATCCCTGTGTTCGTTTGGTTACCATGGCAAAGTTTTTAAGATAAAGTAAAGGGGAAAAGACCGTAGTCGTCGCGTGATATTTCTACCTCTCTTTTTGTGATATTGACGCTCATTCAGGGTAGTATCTGTAGGCACCGGCTTGACTTCGGCTCATCAGAGTCTTACCGAACTCAATTCGTATCCACTGGCGGGTTTAGCTCAGTTGGGAGAGCGTCAGACTGAAGTCAAACTTCAATCAATCGATATCTGAAGGTCATGTGTTCGATCCACATAAACCGCAATTTGATCTTTTTGTGACTCTCAGAGAATTGCCTTGTACCAGAAGAATGTAAAACATTCATGATATAAAATAACCCTGCAATGTGCACTCGCAGTATCGAAGTAAATATATGCCAACAGTGAGGGCGACGAGTATTTTGCCTGTATGTGTTTTTTTTGGTGTTCTTTGCCTTTGTGGCCTGGAGGCTGAAGCCTCTTTTGACCCCTCAACCTTATCACAGTAAATATCTGCAAACAGTATTGCCCTTGGCTCCTATCTCTCTACTCATCCCCAACTCCCCGGTCTCAATCCTATTATGAACCTTCGTGGCATTTCGTCGAAGTTTGAGGCTTTATCTATTGGCACGCAATTTCTTCCAAAGCTTATGCATGCGCTCAGCTTGTCCAGGGGTAAACCTCTTGGGACCGCACTCACTGCATCTCGTTAGCTTCGTTTCCAACCTCAAGATATGAACAACTTACGGCTCGACATAGTCCATGAAGTTATCCGTAGGATCAAAACCAGGCTTATCAGGGCAGCTGTTGAGATCAGGTGGAGGGCACACCCCATACTCTGGAGGCGATGCCTCATAAGGAGTATCATCAACATAGTCGCCTGGTTCTTCGCAACCATTCTCAAAGGTATGCTCCAGACCAAGCCAGTGCCCAACCTCATGAACGGTAACGTAGTTGAATTTTGGAGGGACCTCGCCAGGGTTATCGGGCCTCATGATGCAGCCGTCGAAGAGGATATCATTCTTGGTGGGATTGGGAATAGGGAGCTCGCACTTTCCACCGGGGGGCATACTCGCAATGAAGAACAGATTGAGATCCTTGTAGGTTCCTTGCCTCAATGCAGCCCGGAGCTCCTCTCGGAATTCACCGACTGGACTGATGGGATAAGCCCAGTCAGAGTTGATGGTTCTGCTGGTGTTCATCAACTTGAACGAGAAATTCCAGGGCTTAAACTTCTCGTTGAGAAGGCTCATCTGTTCCTTGACCGTAGCTTGCTGTGAAGCGTTAGTACATTAGCTTCGAAGGTTTCTTTGGGACTTACGCTAAGGTAGTTGTCTTCTTCCTTCTTGCTTGCTGCGAGGATATGCACGTAGGTCTTGACCTCTACATTCTTATGTTGTCCTCGGATTTCGAGATACTCATTTGCAAGGTCTTTTGAAATGGCTTTCAAGCCATTGCTGGATCCCGAGGTACCGCAGTCAAAGCCAGCGGCTGACACAGAGTTGGCCAGGAGGCCGAGAGCAAGAGCAAATTGAAGATGCATCCTGAGTGATGAGAGATAGACAACGAAGTGAATGCTTCAAAACGGGTGGTGCCAAGCGTGTCGTGTCCGACTATTTAATATAAAATCAGTTTTCGTATTGCCAGCTTGCAATTGGGACTTTCGAATCCTTTTCAATCCTTCCTACACTGCGCCACGTTCGCCAGTACTGGTTGGATTCTTGGCAGTGCCCCTCACAAGGTCGAAACACGAGGTCGGACCATGCTAGCGTTACTTTAACAACGATTGAATAGGAAATAAGAATCTTGGTCCGGGGGGGGTTGGAGATGCAAGCAGGCTGACACCTTTCCCACTGGCTGGCAGAACTGGTGAGGATCGCGGGGTTACGTGGACTTTCGGTGTTCTGGGCAGAGGATCAGGCAAAGAGACTCAGTTGTAGGATTGGAATCGTAATACACGGACTCAAACAGGCCGACTGTTCTATGCGCTCAAGAGTACACTATTCTGACCTATTTACGACGCGGAATTTCTGCAATGTCTGCTTGCTGCTGGCGACCATCATGATCACTGGCTTCCACGATGAAGCGTGGAGCAGCAAATTGCAGCATACCAACTGCAAAGCATGGCTATTCTGGCGTAGCCTGTTGCAATAGTACATTCCTATTGATTGCGAGTGAGAAGGTGCTGCTAAGATGTCAGCGGGGTATTCCTTTAGGCTAATGCCTTCGAAGGCTGATTACCAGGATCTGAAGCCTCCAAGGTAAGGCAGAGTTACGACGCTCTTCTGATGGGGCTAAGAGACACATCAGTATCCTACAAATATATGATATGACCGATACACGCCGTTTCTTAATGCTTTCTGATCTGGATTGGTGAGTTTAGGGTTAAATGTTATCCTTAAAACTCTAAAGACGAAAACGAGCTTATGACTACTCAGGAAATGTTTCGGCAACTAGACAATACAGTATAACAACCTGTTCCTTTGTTGTCTTATTGGTCATCGTGGAAGCTTCTATGTAAAAGCTTATATTGGGCAAATTAAATATCGTGTTCTCGTTCATCACCTGTGCTCGCAGCCTAAAGCTTAACCTTCCTTATAGGCAGCAGTCAACCCCATAGTTCCCTTTTTGTCAAGGGCAAGGTGTTCTGATATCCAGTAATGAGAGCGATGCATTGAAGGGCATAATGTCCATAAAAATTAGACGAATTGTGCGTAACATCCTGTTGCAAAACGTCGGATTAAATAGGCCGGAGATGGTTCTGAATCTTTGTTCTGAAAGTCAAACTGCTATGAGAATCTTCAGGTCATGAGAGTAACGTATGCTTGATCAAAATCACAAGCTTCACAGCGCCAGGTCGTTGTCTGGCTCTACGGGCTTATGACAAGCTAAGTGTTACTGGAATATCTGCTTTTGCGTTCAGGCTTGGATTTAATTTGATCACACGACCGTATAGATGTAGTGGGTAGTTGATGTAGGTTGGAGGTTAAAGATTTGAGTTCACGTGTATCATCAAATATACCAATAAAAGATTGCATGAGTGATACATAGCCTTTCGCCTCCAGGTCTTTTCAAGCGACAAATGATTTAGCCTTTCGTGAGTGACATAAAAGTGAGCCGCATCTCCCAGGTTCTGTGCCATGATTTTCAGTCCTATTGATAACCCTCACAGGCACTCAGCACATATCATCGCGTGCTCGAGCAACCATCACATTCATACCATGAAGCCTTCCGACATACCACCCGCAAACGAGGGCTTGTCAACATTTACATGCTTTCCATATCTTCCTCCCGAGATCCGCGAAATGGTATGGAAGTGCCTGATCCCAGTGCAACGCCACCTGAGGATAGAAGGCCGCTTCGGAGAGCCAACCAAGATTGGGTCTTTCTCAATCTCTGAGGGATTCTACCTCTCTAAAGTCTGCTCTGAGAGTCAAAAACTCCTTCATCGTGTTATCGCATATGAGGCTGCGAAAGATGGCGACGATGCCTCTAACGATGAACCTTTCGGCACAGTTCTTCTGACAACACTGAATAACCCATCACTGGAGATCTTGTCTTCCCTAACAGCTGATATCGATTGTATTGCTGTACGATGGCCCGCCAGTACAGGAGAAGTGGAAGAGCTTCATGCAGCTCTACACAAGAGGGTGGCTGGTGGTGGTCAACAGATAAAAGCCATCTACACTGGGATATCATCGGAACTTAGAGGCGAGTTACGACCCCCAAGGAATCACTACATGACACCACTCGCTGATTTCAAAGTCATGACCAAAGACGATGCTGAAATATACCGGAACTCCAGGGACTTCTTATTTTTTACACAATCGAGGCTCGAATACTACATCTACGAATCTCGGGATTTTGAGAGGGCTTCAAAAGAGCTACGTTCGACCTGGGAGAGACTTCCTTTCAAGGACGGAATCGCAGAACCGGTGATAAAGCCAGGCTTTATCTTGATCCGCGCAGCCAGAAGGCGTCGACTCAGCTGACATCCTATTGGGGTTATTCCTACCAGCTCGTTCAGCGATTAGGCAAGCACCATGTTATTACAGTCTCAGTTCAATGTTTAAAGGCTGGAACAGATCTACGATCTTAGATCAAGCCGTTTGCGGCCAAGTCTCACTGTTCCCGGCCACATTCCACGGCCAACAATCGCCCCCAGCACGGAATTTCCGGGAACCCGCTAAATCATTTCAAGATCACTAGGAAGAAACTTCCAAATCCAGCGCTGACCCGAAAATTAAGGGCCTGCTATTTGTCTCCGCCACCGCCTTGTTTCGAGACCGTTAGTGCTTATATACAATGGATCCAATAAATGAGGCATAACAATCTTTATTCCTTCAAATAAGTCTCAAACAGACCAAAATCCCAAGACAGTAAATACAAATCGCTCAGCCACAGAGGCTCGGCCCGCTAGAAATGAACAGGACCCAAGCTCAGACACCTGCAATGCTGTCTGGTATGTTGAGAAAACTAAGTCTACAGGGGACCCCTGTAATGCTCAGCCTTGATATCCACCGCTAGACCAGGACCGACATGACATTCCTCTCAGTACGGTCTAGGCGGGAATCCTACGATCCTTCGAAATCATACGCTTGGTATATAATAAGCGTGCCAAGTCACGATGGACTCAGGCCAAGATACTCCCTAGCTTCTCACCATGCATATCGCTTCCTACGTCTCCGTCGCATTCACAGTGCTTGGCCTCGCGGCGGCGTCGCCTAAGGGATGCACTACCAAGCGATCCCCTGAGCCAGAGTTAGAGAACGGTCATTACATCGTTGACCGCGCGACAAAGTTCGCTAACAAGAAGGTTTGGACGTTCAACGGCAAGAGTCTTCCTGAGGGCCTTTACTCGAGCGATTATCAAGTGGGAAATACCCATGTTTACACACCATCTGGTGTCAAAGTCCGCAATGGGTACCTTGAGTTGACGGTCCCTGGTGGCCAGAAGTCGAAGCCCTACAAGTCTGCTGAGGTTGCGACTGAGATTGAGAACATCAAGTACGCTTCTGTCCGAACCACAGCTATTCTTAGCGAACCTGCAGGTGTTTGCAACGGTACGTTTAACCAACCATCTCAGTCATCGATGTATTAATGTTGTCAGGAATGTTCTTCTACCAATCTGACAGCCAAGAGACCGACATCGAGTGGCTCTCCGACCCCAAATCTGAGTCCAACTACGGCGGTATTCGTCGACTATGGTTCACGAACCAGGACAATAACGGCGACGGCAAGCCAACTGACAAGAATGTCCTTCCTCCTGCAAACCCTACAACCACTGAGCACGAGTACCGAATTGACTGGACCAAGGGTCTTGTTGAGTTTTATGTTGATGGTGTGAAGCAGTGGTCTACTAAGAAGGATGTTCCCAATGTTCCTGGACCTTGGATCTGGAATAACTGGTCTAGCGGTGATAAGGGCTGGAGCGCTGGGCCTCCTAAGCAGAATGCTGTGTTTAAGATTAAGAAGATTGAGATGTACTACAACACTGCTTAGAAAATTTTTGGATAGGTGTTGGGTTGGTGCAGGGTTTTTGGTCCTGTAGAATATTTGCATTCGGGTTGGTAGCATTGAATTGGAGAACACATAGAGTCATGATATAATGCTGTCCGCAGAAGACAAGTCGTTCTTCATTGTTGCCCTTCTCCTTCACAGTGAGCCTCCATTATTAGCAAGCTCGATGCTCCAATGACTTTTGTATCGGACGTTAGATCTGAAGAGGCATAACGTCTCAATACTAGACGCATCTTAGCCCCTGAGCCATGTATGAGTCGAACTCGGCCGATCACTGAAGGTTTGATAGTTGAAGCGTCCAGCGATGATACGTTTACCATATAATCTAAATCTCTCAAACATCCGTGGCCAACCAAGGTCAAAGGAGTTGTTGTCTTCTCTTGAATAGCATGGCGGAAGGGATTTCTGTTCAGAGGAGAAGCGTGTGATGCGTCAGTTGTCACGACAACCAGGAATACACCGCTTCAATATCACCCTTTCAGTGAAATAGCATAAACTTCATAAGCCATTCAAGTATCTGTTCCTCCCAAAATCCCCGTACAAAGCAAGACACTATTCCGCCGCCGGGCTACTCTCCTTCGGCCTCTCAGGCTTCTGCCCATAAACACTAAACCTACACTTCATTAGCACGCCAACCCACTCAACAAACAGCATCAAACTTACACATGACCAAAAGCCTGCGTCTTAGGATTCATAAGGACCTTTCTCATCTCCGCCGCGAACAGCTGCATCTCCTCCGGCGACCACTTAAGAATCTCACAGAGCGGCAACTTGACGAAACCATCGAGGGCCTGGCTAAACGAGAGTCCCACAAAAGTTCCGAGCTCTTTCTTCTTCTTGTCCCTTGGCCAGCGTCCAATGGGTACTTTGTGCGTTTGCGGAGTTACGGATACAAAGCCTGCGTCTTTGGCGAGGGTTGCGAGTTTGCCGTTGGAGAAGTCGAATGTGCAGCCAATTGTTTCGCCGACTTGGGTGAAGATTTTTGCCCAGCGTGTGAAGATACTAGTGTTCGTTAGAACAGTGGAAAATCTTATGGGGAGGGATGCGTACTGCTCGTCGTCGACCTTGATCTCTGGGTTTTGAGAAAGCATTTGCAGATCAGGTTCGATGTGCTGGAACCAACCCCCTGGCTTAAGAGCCTTGTACATCTGACCATACAATTTATCCCAATCAGCAATAGTGCCCTGAAGATATCGAATGTGGATAAAGTCAAAGGACTCGGGCTCAAAGGTCCATTCAAGTTGAGCGTCATCGATCTGAAACTCAACATTTGGAGGGACGAAGCTTGGCTGGGTTGGGGTGATGTCTGTAGCAATGACGCTGGCTGATGGGTATTCGTCTGCTACGTTTATAGCCCAGATCCCAGTTCCTGTACCGATGTCCAAGATTTTCTAGATTTCGTGAGAATTGGAGTCTACGGTGATGAAGAGACGTACCTGAGGGTTGTCGCCGATGGGAGGAAGAAAGAGTTTATCGTCGAGCATCAATGTCAACCAATGATGGCTAAGCAGTTAGCCAACATGTACACTCTAGGTGCGTGGCGATGAACTTACATGAGATCAAGTGCTTCGAGTTGCTCCTCGTCATTGGGGGCCCTGTTCATCAGCGATGTTCACTCTCATCACGAAATGTCTTACCAATGCTTTCCATACTTAGGATTAGCATAAGTTCTTCCCTGAAAGTACTTATTCTCGAAGATGCTCGACGTGATCGAGGCTGTCGACTCGGTTTCACTACCTCGTCAGCTCAATCCCGACAAACATAACCATCAACATACCTATCAGCGCTGAAGTTACTCTCAGTGTCGTTGCCAACATCCAACGCGGGTTCCTACCAAGATTAGCACTTGTTGAACAAATCACAATAGGTAAATAACATACTGCTTCAATTGGAGCCGCCATCTTTTCGTTATGGTTTGTTTCTCAGTACAAAGAGACGAAATAAACTCAGGCGTGCGGGGTCGGTGGTGTCTTTATGTCTTTGTTGGGGGGTTACATGACATGTCGAGTTGCTTCTGTGCCGCATGCGCTGAAATGCATGAACGGAGGACGCTATCCAGTGATGGGAAAGTGACAGGTGGGGCTAGTCGCATTGTAGATGGGGGTCGATGGGCTTTTTGTTCTGTTTTGTTTGTTAGAAGGGGTATTATGCAAGCAATCATGAATTGGCGAGTACTACCTACACTTGTAACACTCATGACCTTGCTCTGGAACATCTCGAGACATTCATCCATCTCAAAAGACGATAAAGAAGTGTTTCATTAAGAAACTGTCATCTCTTGTCTCTTCTCTAGCTTGCGGGGCCAACTACGCTAATGCGACCACGGCTTGAAAAGACCCTTGTTCCGGGCGTCTTCACAACAAGCTTTTCCAACTGTGGCATGCTTGGTTATTGGTCGTCTTTAACCTTTTGAGGCTGGGAGGCCGTTGTAACGTGTTCACATGGTAGCCACTCATATTGTCGTAATGCGATTGGAGGCGCTTGACATCGCACCACTGGTATGTACACCATGAAACACTGGAGATGGTTGCAGATGTACGACAATGCGACTGTATCCATTTCATAGGTCCTTGGTAATTGCCCCCCTCACTTATACTGCAGTCTACAGAGACAGTCAGCCCCTAAAAACGCACGAAGTCGCTCCAATAATTCCAATCCAACAGGTCATCACCAACATTAAAATCCCATGCATCCAGTGCACTACCGGTCATCTCAGCATCACCCTGCCCAACACGTCTCTTACTCCAAAGCAACTCAATGCAAGCCGGCGCAGCCTCACCATCAGTCAACGCCTTCCGTCTCGCCTCCCAGGCTTCCAACGTCAAGTTCCCAAAAGCAGTGTATAGCGAATTATCAACACTATCCACAAGTTCAGGATGATCAGTGTATAAACTGTCAACAAGTTTCCAAGCAAGATTAATTCTTGGCCCGGAAGGTCGTCGGCGGAGTTCGCTAATGACATAGATCCAAGCGTCAATTTGGTAGAGTGATGTTAGATGAGTAAACATCTGAGATGAGAACTTACTCTCAAACCCTACGTTGACGAGTTCCAAAAACGATAGCGCTGCGTTGAAGAGAATATCGCTATCCTCTTTTGTCATATAAACATCCGCATCGCCAGGTGCTGCTCTAGCCCTCGGGTGATGTAACCTGAAGCGCATTCTCGCAATAGCCAGTTTAGCCATGGCATACGTCAGGTCATGAAAAGGAACAGCTCTGTCAAGCTTGACAAGATATTTGTCCATGTAGATAGCTTCAAGCTCGTTTATGGCTTCGTCTTCAGCCTTCGTCGATCCTCCAGGTCTTCCGAAGCCGGGCGCTATGCAGTCAAACACTTTTGCTGCTTTGGGCGATGAGCGGAGCCACTGCGTTACTTCAAACTTCATCAGAACGCACACCATTTCTGTAGGGCCGGTGTGCTGGACTGGAGGTTCGAGCATGTCTGGATGAAGGTCTGCGTCGTTGATGTTGAAGGGGAGACGAACATCGCCGAATTCTGATCTTGCCAGTTTGATTCCTGGTGTAGAACTAGCGCGCACTCGAGAGTCGAGACCTTTTATCTGCCACCAGAGTCTGATGCGCATTTCTTTCTCGAAAAAGGTTAGTTTCGCGTCGGTATCTGATTTGTGTAGACCCATCATCTGTCCAGCTCTTATAGCAACGGCCGTCATAGTACTAGCCAAGTCGGTTTCTGGATTCGAAAAGGTGAAGAGGACCATGGCCTGAAGAGTTTCAAGGTCCTTTGTCGTCATGAAATCAGCTGCTGTAAGTGCCCGTACCGTGGCGGTGCGATAGCGCGTGAGCAATGCCCCTCTGCCCTCCCCCAATGACGATTGACAAGCTTCTGATGATAGTGAGGTGACTGAAAGAAGGTAAATGGAGAACATTAGTGCGGAGAGGGGCTTCGGTATGTTTGCTAGATCCCAGCTTGCTTCTAGAATCCGCTTCTGGAGACTTGGGATGTGAACAATCTTGATAAGGGGATTGACGCATTCGACAAAGGTCTGCCAGAAGAAGAAGATTTGTTTTGGTTCTGGGTGGTTCTCGTAGGGTTTTGATTCAGGGTCGAAAATCATGGAGTGGAATGATGGGGAGGAATGGAGGTAAGGGTCGTCTTTGTTGCGCAGTGTAAGCGTAGGAGGATACTTGAGCTGTAGCAATGTCAGTCGCAGCGACGTATTATTATCTACATGGCTTACCTCATGGCTCAGTTTTGACCAAAGGCATCTACATACGTTAGAATTAGTGCATCCTGTTGAACAGACAAGATGACTTACAACTCCGTCGCAGCATCCGACACCGTCGTATCATCCTCCTTCTTGGCCTCCAAACCCGACGACACCCAAACATTAGCATGCTGACTATAATCCACGCCACTTTTCTGCATCAATTGCTCATACTGCGCCAACCGCGCCAGCAAATCCTCATCCGCCGCTCTTTTTCGAGGTTTCGGCGGAGGAGGCGCTTCGTATGTACATTCTGCTCTACCTTTCTGACAATTTGAGCAGGGATGTTGACGATCACACTTGACTTTGCGTCGGGCGCACATTGAACATGCGTACTTTCGTAGTTCGGCCATGATATTGATGATGATGGGGGGTTAAAGGGCGTAGAAGGGAGAGAGTCGGTCGTTTCGGTGACTTCGGGGGCGCGGAGGACTCGGGGATGTCGGGGCTGAGAGGGGTTTAGCGTCGGTGTTTTTAGAAGTCCGAGGGTTATTTCGTTTGTTCTATCTGACGATGGAATGCACTGCACAGCGGGTGAAGATGAGAATTGATAGAGTAAATGCAGCCTTTTCTACTCTTGAAAGCGTGTATGTAACTGGAAAATCTCAAGGGACCGTGAGCGTTGCGCGGGAAGTAACGTAGGGATCTTTCCCGTCGAATCACATGCAGGGCAATGCACGATGATCAATTGCGTATTCTCTCAGTCTCGACGGCGCTAGTTCCTCTAACGAACCAATATAGACTTTGTCGCATCCCGAGGCACGCTCGGATACGAACGACATAGCGGGGCACGCGAGACTACTTATTATCCCAAACCGCACGTCTTCACGCTCACTGACTCTACTTCAGGTGTTCCATTCAATTGATCCCGTCGGCGCACTGAACAATGCCGGACGACAAACTCACCCTCGAAGAAGCCCATCGGCGCTTCAAAGAGCCGCTTCCCAAATTAACCGCCATCAAATGCTCGGTCATAGCCTATGCGCTACGAGCATTCATCGTCGTTGCGAATTATGGTCTTTCGCTGAAAGAAAAGATCGTGACGCCTGTTAACGCGCCGACTCTTATCAAGACATATGCGTGTCGACCAAAGCTGTCCCTACGGTACGTCTTCAACTCATACTTCTGACAAGATCTAACCTCCATAGAATATTCTTTCCCAAAACCTATGATGAAACCACCAATGAAACACTCCCTACGGTGTTTACCATCCATGGCGGCGGTTTCGTCATGGGAGATCCTCGTGATGATGACCACTTCAACTATACGTTCGCCAACATGCACTCTGTTCTCGTCGTCGCGTTGGATTATTCCAAATCGCCACGTGTTCACTTCCCAACCCCAACATACGACCTGGAAGCGCTCATCTTGGCTGCTCTCTCCGACTCGTCTCTTCCAATTGACCAAGACCGCGTTGCAATCATGGGTTCCTCAGCGGGCGGGAACCTAGCGCTCTCTGTATCTCTCCTCCCAAGCATGTGCGGCAGTGGCGATGGCGTGCGACGTATCAAGACCGCTGTGCCGATGTATCCAGTCGTCGACATGTCAGTGAGGCGAGAGTACAAGATACAGACTCGACAGTGGAAACCTTCATTCGGAGCGTTTCGAGCAAAGACGACGGATATGCTGTTTCCGCTTTCACCTGTTTTCGAAGCTGCGTACACTCTACCTGGTCAAGATCATCATGATCCATTGTTGAATCCTTTTTACGCTGAGAAAGAGCAGCTACCACCGAATATCTTCTTCCTAGCGTGCGAGCTTGACATGCTGGCGGGAGAGGCCTGGAGAATGATTTGTGGACTGACGGGGAGAGATATTGGAGATGAGACTGTGGGGAGAGAAGCAATTGGGCCTAAAGGGGAGTTGATACTGGATGATGAGAGGTATTCGTTTGAGACAAAGACTAAAGAAGGGAGCTATAGATGGCTGTTGATTCCGGATCAGATTCATGCGTATGATAAGTATGAGAATCTGGGTTTGCTTCATGGGGATAAAGAGCTGTCGAAGGATGCTGAGTTGAAGTTGGCTGAGGCTCAGAAGGTAATAGGGAAGTGGTTGTTTGAGGGGCCGTTTGCTTGAGGGATAGATCCAGATAGACGCAGAAAGGATACCATAGTTATTACAAGAACTGGTCAATATCGTGAGTAACATAGGTACATCGGCTGTCTATAGGGCACCGCTCTAGACATTCTTCTCTGAATCAAGTCTCATCCACTGATATAATGGCAAAACTGCTTAAGATCCTCCTCCACCATCACAGCCACCGCCTCCTCCTCCGCATCCACCGCCGCCGCCGCATCCTCCTCCTCCTCCTCCACAGCCTCCTCCAGAACAAGCAGCCCCAGCACACCCACCACCATCTCCACTACCCGCACATCCTCCACCCGCTGCATTACCTCCACAACTTCCCGCCGCACAACCAGGCGCAGCTCCATACCCATACGCCACCGGCACAAACACAACCGGTGCCATAAAAGGTCCGTACACTGTAACCGTCAGTCAGCATTCAGTCTTTAGCTCAGGGAGAGCTAGACTCACTCCAGTAGGAATAACCCCAGTGGTCGTAGTACTGATCCTTGGGAGGAAGCTTTCGACCCTTCTTCTCAGCGCGCTTGCACGCTTTTTGGTAGTTCTCTTCCAGCCGCTTGTTCTGAACCTCTCGAAGTCTGTTTTGCACTTTTTCAACGTGGCTTGCTGCGACGAGGCCTTCGTTTGATGTGCGGACGGCGTTGTGAGAGGAGATATGGGCTGAGTTGTCGGGAGGACACAAATCAGCTGCTCCGGACTCGTAAAACTTGTCGGCAACTTGATTTGTCAGTTATGTTTCTTGTATAAGGTGAGGGTTACTTACTCTTTTCGCTGTGGGAGAGCTTGAGAACGCGACCAATTGATGTGACGTGTGCGGCTCGCACGCTCTCGCAGTACCAGCATGTACACTCTGAGTAGACCTCGTCAAACATCTCTTGGTAAATCTTGCTCGTCCACTCAAACCCGTCATTCAACTTCTCATCCTCGATCTTATCATCGTGCCTCACGTACTTGAACACTCGCTTGGTGGTATACATAAAGTACGACAAAGGCATGAGTTGGTGAGTATGCCATCCAAGATCGACATCGAGCGTAGGAACAGCAGTCTTCTTGGGGTTCTTGGCGATGATCCTCATGAAGCGATTATACTTCAAGCAGCATCTATCCATGGTCTCTCGCGCAGTGGGGGAGTGCAGCCAATCAAGCTTGCACATCTTTTCAGCAAAGATACCCTGTCGCATCACGGCGCCGCAGAGATCAAGAGCAAAAGGGCTGAAGTTCTCCCAGTATCGGGACATCATCTTCCGAATACAGACTTTTGAGAAAGCTGGCACGAGGCCCGATCGTCCACTTGCAACGCTGCCGTTGATGATAGCCAGAGCACTTGGTTTGAGAAGCGCCTCAGACTCGATCAACTTGCGCACAGTTTCCATGGTAGGCGGGTCCTCAGGATCAGGTGAATCGAGAAGATTCTGGATCTGAAGGCGCAAGACATGTTGAATCATGCGATTGGGAAACATGCGTTGATCAAATACGTTTCCCTTGCGAGTTGTGATGGGAACGGGTGTTCCGCTGTTGGGCCAGAGAATCGTCCCAGGCATAGGATAGCTCTTGAAGACGACATTCTCAGCATCTTTACAGAACTTTACAACGCTAAGGGTCTCTTTGGTCACGCGGGTATTGCACTTTGGGCAGCGCGCCTCGAACCTGATGTCGCCGTAGCCTGCGCCCATGAGACCAGGGCGATCTGGGGATTTGGGGGTTTCTTCGAGACCGCAGGTAGTCCAGGGGACGTCGAAAGGCTGCGCGCAGTTTTTGTTAGGGCAGGAGATGGTCTTGACGAGGGGATCGTCGACGTTGTCCCATTGACGACCTGTTTGGGCGACCCAGCGTGCCTTGTCGTCGTCGGAGACGTTGTAGCTGAAGGAGCCATCGATGGCGGCGTTGACGAGACCCCATGGCATACCGGACTGCCAGAATTGACGGTGGCCTTGTCGGATGCAGTCTTCGAGGAAGTTGTAGGGATTCAACATGTGAGAGTGATATACCATCAACACGTCTACAGTTTGTTAGTGCTTGCCTTTTTTTGTAGCTGAATTGACTCACCAAGAGGCGGAAGGGCCTTCTTCTCCCACCAACGAGGCGCATCCCCAACTGGAAACTGCGCAAAAGAGGGAGAGTTCTTATCAGTCATGATACCCTCCGTCAACCGACTCAGTTCCCTTGGGAGTGAATCCCACCACGCCTCATACCGATCAACAGCCCTCGCGACAAACAGCGCCCATCTCTTCTCGCGCACTTTGCTTAGCGACTTCTTCTTATCCTCTAGTTCATGGTTGAATTCGCCTGCAGCGGGATGCTCATCAACGTCGCCGTTCTCATGGACCACCATGTTTCCATCGGCGCGAGTATCCCATAGTCCCCAGAGACCGTCTGTGTAGCCAATGTCTTCTTTGAGCGCCTCAAATGCGAAGAGCAGACGGAGATGGGCGAGACAGGTGCTGGAATCTGGTTCGTGAGGGAGGTAGTCGATTTGGAGATCTGTGAATGGGGCTGTGAGGTCATCTGGGCCGGGAGCGGGTGTATCGTCCACGGCCTGATAAGCCGGAGGGGCAGCCATGGTTAAAAAATGAAAGTGTGTAGATAATATGCGAGTAATGGTATTTTGGTTAAATTTGATTGTTGCTGATGCTTGTTTATTATCGTCTGTTGAGATGGATGGAAACTTGGCAGTTTATATCACGGAACTGTGCCGCGGTGCAGGACCCCTCGATCTTGCCATCTTCTCCGCGTTTACATCATTTGTGGGCAAGCGAGGCAGTGCATGCGCGTGTGTGACTGGTTGGATGAGCAAAGCCAGCGGAATTGATCACAAGGATAAATTGGAATCATGCCGATGATCCGATTGACACTGGAGCCATTTGCTGGTGCACTAACAGGTCTGCGGGGTCGACGCGGGGTCATTGCACTTTATTGGAGTAGTTGCTGTTAGGCTAATAACCAAGGTTACAGCCACCGCCCGGCTACACCTACACAACAGGCAACAGAATTCTGAGAGCTAAGCCTGGGGAGATCTACTTGGGCGGCGATTTTTATGCAATCGCTGCAAGGCTGGGCGTAATGATCAACGCCAAGATGGAGCATCTGATTGAATGCGAAAATGGAAGGATTCTTGCCGTCCTTCTAGAAGGCCTTGGGCTATGCCTTGCATGCTCTAGCTTTGGGGCTGTGATGTCGCGGTGCATGCCTATCACGTCTGATTCTGGACCGTCGTGGATTGGGGGCCGTTTTTGAGGGAGAACCAACACAACACGTCAGCGATAAGAAATCAGGTCACCAGGATTTGACAATGACAATTACGTATCAGGCCTGTTGCTTGAAGTGTTGGCTGCAGGTGAGTCTGGGTGCGCGATGCATCTCCTCAATTGGGAATGCGAAAATTACATGACGGCCCGCGATACCTGCGCAGCGACAAAATGATCTGATCTCCCGGGGAAATCAAGCCATAGATCCGACGACGAAATTAACGGGTCAAAAGCCCCAATCTTATAATCTGTGGCTGAATTGAGTGGCTTCTTACGAAACATTGCGTGTTGGCTACCGTCATCTCGGTGTTTTGGCGTAAGACGGGCTGTTCACCTCAAATATGCCGGGTCAAATCACCGATATCACTGTGTATTTAGACTCATTTCGCAAATAAAGTTATCAGATCAATTCTTCATCATTCATAGCCCACTATTTACATCCTTCACTAAAATGTCCACACTCAAAGTCCTTGTTGTAGGCGGAGGCATCGCCGGCCCCTCAGTAGCCCACTGGCTCTCACGCACCGGCGCAGAAATCACCCTCATCGAGCGCTCCCCCAAACCCAGAACAAACGGCCAACAGCTTGATCTTCGTCATCAAGGTGTAGCGGTCATGAAGAAGATGGGTATTGAGCCTGCGATTCGCGCTAAGCATGTTCATGAAGTTGGAACACAAATGATTGACACGAATGGTCGGACAAAGGTGTTCTTCCCAACGATCGAGAGCGGGACTGGGCATCAGAGTGTCACGACCGAGTATGAGATTATGCGTGGTGATCTTGTAAATATTCTGTTGGGGCTTACGCAGGGGAAGCAGAATGTGAAGCATCGTTTTGGAACAAGTGTTGCGAGCTTGACGCAGGATGATGAGAGTGACCCGAATGGAAAGGTTCATGTCGGGTTTGATGATGGTCAGAAAGACGACTTTGATCTCGTCGTCGCTGCTGATGGCACGGGTTCCAGGACACGACAGCTCGTGCTTGGACCTGACGCTCCGGATCCACGACATTTCCTCGGTGGTTACATCGGCTTCTTCAGCGTCTTGTCAAAACCGCACGACACCAACCGCTTCACATTCTGCCATATGCCTGGCTCACGCTGGCTCGGTACGAGAAAGGACAGCCCGGACATGACACGCGTGTACATGAACATACAGAGTCAGAACGAGGGTCTTGCAGTGGCGCACAAGTCGGGAAAGCTAGACGATCTCAAGGCTGCTTGGGCGGATGTCTTCGCAGATGGAAAGTGGGAGAGCGCTCGGTTCATGGATGCGTTGAAGAATTCACCAGAGGCAGACGATCTCTACTCCACGCCCTGCCAAGAAGTTCGACTGCCTCCAGGATCATGGTCCAAAGGCCGTGTCGTAGCCCTTGGCGATGCAGCGCATGCTCAGACTGCAAATGGCTTCGGAACAACATGGGCCATCATCGGATCGTATGTCCTCGCTGGCGAAGTAGCGACCCTGTATAGGCAAGATCCCAGCAGGGGAGTCGTGCAGGGCGTCAAGAGATATGAGGAGGTCTATCGGCCGATAGCGACATCTATGCAGGGCGACCAGAGCGCATTCGCTAGAGCAGTATTCGCGCCAAAGACGCAGTTTGGGATCCAGGTGCTTCACACGCTGGGAAGAATGGCATCGTGGTTCAAGCTAGATCAAGGAATGGGCCTTGATTCAAAGATCGCAAACTGGCAACTTCCAGAGTATCCAGCACTGAACGCTGAGAAATGAAATTGGGGGTATCAATCAACAAAGCTGTATAATAGTTAGACACGCAATTCATCTCTTCTCAATGATTACAAAACTCACCTCAAGATGAGTCAAAGCACACAGAGGTATATATACAACGAAAAGATCAAGGTATCAATATCACAGATCACAAGGAAAGTTTCATCATCGGACACTATTCTGCGACGACAGGGAACCTCTACCGCCAGACTCAGTCATGCTAGGTGTATGATGTTCACGCTCCTGCAGTCGCGAGATGGAGTTGACGTCTTTGGCGCCTGGTAAGCTGATTGCGTCGTAGTCCAGATAGGCGTACGCACGCTGTCCCTCAATGACCTCCTCGACGTCCCGAGGGCTGCGGGAGCGGCGGAGGGCGATGGAGTTGGTGTAGGTGTTTGAGGCGTGGCTGAGGCCGTTGGCGGGATAGGTGGTGTTGCCGGAGGATAAGCCTGGGATGAATTTGCGGAAGATAGGGCGTAGAAGAGCGAGGCAGCCTGGGAGGGTTAGTGATGATTGAAGAGGGACCTTGGGAGGGGGGCTTACTGGTGAAGACGGCGAGGTGGACTTCGACGTTGGCCCAGACCATGGCGAGGGAAAAGTCGTAGGGGAATTCTCGTGAGTTGGAGGTGTATTTTTGGGCCTCGACGATCTGAAAGATGGAAGCAATACCGACCCTGAGAGTGTAAGCGATTGATAGACTTATGAAGGGGTGAACTTACAATGAACCAAGACTGAAAATACCAATGACAGCAATCTTTTGCCCCAGTATCAACTTCATTCTCACAACCTCAAACAACGGCAAAGCCAAAATGATAAAATCCATCAAACAATGCGTCAAATCAGTCCCGAGATAATATTGTCCGATATTATTCATGCACTTTCCATCAATCGACTTATCCCAGTACGCCTGCACAGGCATGCAGTGAAAGATGGTCATGAAGGTCCGGATGGTGATCCAGCATCCACAGCATACCATCAAGATAATGATGGGTACGCGTATGGATGAGAACTGGAAGAGGCGACGGTAAAAGGTGAGCACGGACATTTTGCTGAGAAAGATTGACCACGAGTACAGGATCTCGCTGGCGAAGAGGATCTCGTGAGATTTCTCGAGGATGTGATCGATCTTGTCTTCGGGGAAGTGGCCGATTTTGCGACCCATGTAGTAACATGTAGTCCCTTGGTACGTTAATTAAATTGACGAGATGGAGTGAAAGAGCATCACTCACACACGATGAGAAGAATTGCATAACCAAGAGCCACAAACTACACGAACATAAGCATTTATTAATAACGTCTTAACTTTAGCGTGAGGGCGTACCCAAGCTGCGATTGACAAGGCATCGTCATAGCCAACGCCCATCTTAGTCATGCGCCGCGCCTTGATCCTCAGTACCAGCGCGAGCGCACTCGCGGGCACGGGGATGATGATGGCGGCCCAGACATTGGGAACCCGGCCCGTCATGATTGAAGCGACAGCAGCGAAGACACGCTGCTGGGAGTCATTGAATTGCGTAAAGCGAGAATGAAGAGACGAGAGAGAGCTTTTTGGCGGGGGGGAAGACGAGAGAATGGGAGAAAAAAAAGAGGGGCGACGTAGGGAGCTCTTTATGCCGAAGATACGAGTGGTAGGATTTGCCTTAGATTAGACTGCGCTGGTGCTGGTGCTGGTGCTGGGCTGGGTGATAGGGTGTCGGTGCTGGTAGGGGCCAAGCAATTAGCATTGCCACAACGTTGACAGGCCAAGCCGACAGACATTCTGTGCAACCCCCTCCCCCAGCACCAAAGCTGAAAAAGGGCGACAGCCACTGATAAACTACAGCGAGAAAATACGCCCCGTCAGCTTGGCTGTCGATAAAATGGCTGCCTTATTTTCAACCCTTGTCTGCATCACCCAAGCATTGGCTCAATGGGGGGAAAAGTCGCGCAGTCATCACGCCCACACACACCAAGACTGGGCTTTGTTGGGCGAATCAACACGAGACACTGCGACGCTGATCAAGTGACCACCGAGATAAGGGTTCAATTGGCCCAAGCTGAAAACGCAGTCGTTATCTCTCACGTAGAGATAGGCTTTCTTTTTAGGATTTGGACACCTTCTTGATGGAGTCTAGTCTCATGTCGGTGAGATTTGTTCTACGAGCCTTCTTTTTGTTCCTTTTGGTGTTTTTGAAGCACAGAGTATTGGGATTTGGGAGGAATTGGGTTTTTTGGTCCACGTCATAACGGCCGGGGGCGGTAGTAGTGGATATTTTACCCCAGGTTTGAAGTCCCACTTGGGGCCAGCGTTAGCCGTTGAAATGTGCCGCCCGTTAAAATGAGGCTTTCTTTGTTGCGTTTGCTTATCGCAATTGAAAAGACGACAGAGTGGTGTGAACAGCACATAACAGCCTCGTGAGGCAGGCTGCTGATGACTCATTTCAATACGAAATTGTTTGCTTTTTCTGATAAAGAGAATAAAGGAATGGCATGCAGTATGGACCGTGCTGTGAGGCTTGGGGGAGCAAACTTGTTTATTGAGTGACGCTATGGTAATTACCGCGATAAGCTGTTCAATAAGCAATCCACTGACCGAGACCCTGGTCATCGTCTCGTTCCTCTGTAGGAATCGTTTCTGCACGGTCCATAATTTCCTGGCAACTGTTCCAAATCCTCCTTCTGTTCCTCAGCCCCGGCAGTTCTCCCCACCGTCGGGCCAACTCCCCCCGCAATTGCGTCCAATTAGTGCTCCTGCGGTCCAACAACCTAACCGGCGTAGTCTTGTAACTCTGCTTTCGCCTCTCTTCAAGCTTAGCCGCCCAAGTAACCAACCTTTTAATCTCTACTGCATTCTCTTCCGATCCATCATCGTCACTACGACGAGCTGAGATTTCCTGATTAATTTCACCCAGTCTCTGTCCGATTCTTCGCTGTTCAACTGCTGTTGTCGTGACGAAGAATGAGAGCGGCAGGGACGTCCATGCTTCGTAGAGCCAGGGGAGTTCGCGGAGGGTAAGCTGGTAGAAGAGCGATTGAGGGAGATGCCGGAATGCTCGTGATGAAAGGCGCAGGTTGGCGATGTCCCAGGAATCTAGCTGCAGTAGGATCTCGAGCTTGATCTCCTGCGGAAACTTGGAGAACATGTCTGTAGAGCTCAGGGCTGGCGGTGCCGCATCTGAGCAAATATCATCGGGACTGTAGATATTCTGTACGGAATCGATAATGTCCTGCAACCCGGGGATGAAGCACGGATTCGCAGCCAGAAATTCGTCCCCGGCGTGATGCATCCATTGCATCTGCTTTGCTCTCTTCACAGCAGCATGTTCTGGTAGCCGCATCGACGGCGCCGCTCTTTCCTGTGCCCAACTCACTAGAGCCTTTACATTCACAAAGCCATATCGATATATCGACGCTCGCTTGAAAACCTCAAAGCATGTCGGATGGAATGGCATCGCCGGAACCCCATCACTGAGAAAGGTCATCACTGGGTAGCGGACCTTGTTTCGCTCTGGGAAAAACTGCGGTGCATAGTATCCTCTGCGATTAGACTTCACAGCATCCGCCAGACCGCTGAGTACATGGCTGCTTTGGCTCTCAAAATCTTCAAGTTCGCTATCCTCTGGCTCCCATGACTCGTCGCGGAGTAGGAGACATTGATAGGTGTTGCACTCCCTCATCGCCTCGACTGAGATGCGGCTCCCGTGGTATGCAATGGTCGATCTGCAGTTCGGCCCTGAAATATGCTCAGAGCGGCTAGAGTCGAGATTTCTAGGGGAGAGAAAACTCGTCCCTGGTCCTGGGCCACTTCTTGGGATGGAAGTGCAGTCCGGTTGGACGCAGTTTTGGCTTCCGGGATATGCTCCGATGTCATCTCCTGCATGGCTGCTCCATGCTGCGGAGGGATGTTCTCCATTTGTTCGGTGACGGCTGATATGAAAGCTCACGCCGCAGATCATGCAGCGTGTATCTACTTCTTGGGTCGTGTATATTTCCAAGGATGGAAATACACGTGGTGCTTCTGCGTGTTCATAGAAGCCCACGCTCCGCATCGCTTGGTTGTTATTCTCATCGCCGTCAACCCAGGTTATAGACATTGCTTCGTCCAGGTCTATCATGGTTACTCGATGGTACCTATCCCTAGATAGGCTCAGTTTAAAACGGATCTGTGGACTTGGGCTCGTTTGATGCTAGCGGAGGTAAAATGGGAATGGTTCAGAGAATTGTGGGTGCGGGGTTGAAACATGTCTTGAGAATTTCTCCACCTGTCAAGTTTATGATCGATAGTGTATACTTACGCCTTCGTGTGACTTAGCCACAGGTTGATGTAGACGCTATCTGCGATGATCTCCACCAAGGAGCTCTTATCGATAAGGACGGGTCCTGGACGCGCGAGTTGAACACGAAGTGACGTAGGCCCACTGAACCGCGTTCCTCTCCATCCTGTACAACCAGCCAACCAAATTTGCGATAGTGATGAATAATACTTTCAATTTAAATCAACTTCTAACCAAGACCCTACGCAATGTCATCCGCACGAAATTAAACAAGCTCTTTGACTCGGGCGTCATGACCAAGGCCGAGTTCTGCAGAGCCACTGGTGCTAACTCAAACTCCCTTAACAAATTCCTCAAGCAGAAAGGTCCCTTTGGCGGATCTAACAGTGCTGTCTGGCGTAATGCATATGTATGGTTTCAACAACGTGAAGTCATGGGTCTCAAGATGCCAGATGCCAAGAAACGCCAGCTCAAGGAGAGCAAGAAAGAGGCTCCTGACGGAACTCACTCTAAAGGCGTAGCCCTTCCTGATATCAGTGATGCTCACCTCGAAGGCTAAGAAACAGACGACGTTCCCATCTTCGACGACTGCGATGAGATCCGCCGCAAGATAAACGCACACATGAAAATCCCAAGTATGACGCAAGCGCAGTTCTGCAGGGATATCTACGCGCAGTTCAAAGCACCAATGTGCAAGGGTATACAGTCAAAGCAGCTTTCGGACTTTCGAAAGGCGAAGAGTAGTGTGTTTTATGGGGCGTATGTTTATTTTGAGAAGATGAGGATTGCGCAGAAGAAGCCGGTCACGAAACATAGAGTTGAGATGACGTTTATGCATCCTGGGGGCATTCCGAGAGATCGAGATGACAGGACTACCTGGTTCATCGGTGCGGCTTGATGGGAGTTCTGTCGGTAGTAGTAAATTGAATGGGGGAATGGTTGATGTGCTCTGTTTAGGTGTTTGATCTCGTGAGCTTAGTTGATATGTGCTGTCAGTGTGTAAATAGGGCTGTATTATGTTGAGTATTTGTTCAATGGGACTTCGTGATTATACTCTGAAGTGAAACTGATATCAGTGACGAATATACCTACGCTGTAGACTTTTGCTGGAGAGTGCTCAAAGACATGTCACAGAGCACTGGCATCGCTTCTAGGAAAACGGATAAAACAGGGCTTGCCCCCGCGAGTTTGCATGAAATAATGAGAGCCAGACCTCCGCTTCAGCAGAATGAATGGATCAGCTCAGTCGACATATTGCGCGTACCAGGAGAAAGCGCTATTGTCAATTCGATGAGCAATTCGATGTTCCGACACGCTGAACGCCGCAACATGACTGGTCGAGGGTGAGCGCACATCGACAGGGATCATTGTCAGCAACCAACAACCAACTTCGCAACCACCAAAAACGCAAATCGAACGCAATAAGTCAAGCAATCTCAGAGGGCAAAAATGGCAAAAAATACATACAACAGCGGGGATTCGCTGGTCGTCACCGACCCAACTACTAATCCGCCGGTTAGTGGCTTGACTATGGGAGAGCGGACGGGATCCCGTATTTTCCACTACCTTTGGTCGTATGTGCTAGACTGTAGTGGGCTTACGCCCTATAACCACACAGATTTAGTAGGCTCTCGAGCGCGACTCAGTGGGTCAGTTTGCCAACGTGCGGTCTCAGTCATATTGGCAGCTTGAAGATTGACTTGTACTCTCATAGTCTGTGATTCTTTTGAAAGAGGAAATGTATTCCTCGCGTTATACCATTTAGTCTTCTTGTCGAGTGTCACCCTGATTCTCTTTAAGCTCCGGTCACTGTTTGATGCCGTGTTTGTCACCCGTCACGATATTGAATGCAGCTCAGTGAAAACAACGTCGTCTGCAACATTAATAGATTCCACTGTAAAGAGTTAAGTAGAAATCCGCATTAAGTGCAGTCTATTATTTCAACCATCAATTCAATCCAACGATATTTCAGCAGGGAAGATTTTACTTGCCTTCTATCCTCGTCGCCCATTTGTTAACACAATATGCATCTGCCAGTAAATGAATAACTACCCTACAGTATTGGTGATGGACATGATGCTCAGCGATATTGTCCACGCCGCCATCTTAAACCGCACTAGCGCCCCAGCTCCTCTGCCGAGTTTTCAGCAATCATCTTTCACAGACAGTCACCATTGAGAAAAATCTCTGTTCTGGTCGGTCCGTTGCAATGTTTCTGTAGCAATAGAATTATTTACTACTTGGCAGCATCATTTCTTTGCAGATTTTTCAGTCAATCGCAGTGCCATTTGCTCAAGTCGTCGCGATACCCACTAAACGCGTTCACTCTTCTCCGTTAGCGAAATGAGGTGACAAAAAAAAGTGGCTGGGCCAAAATCAGAGTTTTCACTCTGCCTCAGGCGCAAGTCCCCTAGCCCCGCTGTACCTCTCTATAAAAAACCGATCCTGCTCAGACCTTTGGGATTTTTTTCTTTTCTTCTTCATGTCGACAATACTTCAGTACGTCCACCCCTACCTACTATCACCCACCCTCCCACCAAACGGCCACTAACAACGTCTCCAGGAGAATCATTTCTATAGTATTCGACCTTCTCTTGGTTCCCTAAAAGAGCCACAGATCCCACCCTGGTTGATGAATGTATATCCTCGACACCCTAGAGTGAATACCTTTTGGTCCTCTCGCTCTGTCCGCAAGGATGGCGGTGGTTGCCTCGTGCAGCTGCTGTATAGAGATGGTTTACTTGATGATCTCGACCCCAGCTGTGGTCTTGCCTTCGGGCGCGTGGCTGGGGTGGGTGTTGATGGACGTCTGACAGGCGTGTTTTCTTTATTCTTTTCATTGCTTTCTGAGGCTTGTCCTCGGGAGTGAGGAAGATGGTTTGAGACCCGATGATTCGTATCGCAGTCTTAGCATCGTGTTGTGAATGTGACCCTTGTCTCACTCTGAGATCTGCCATCTTACTCCGTGGCTTATTTCTATTTTTGTTCAAGGAAGATTAAATGTAGCCCAATACTCACCGCGATATACTAGCTGTTAAGCTCCTGTGGATATAGCGGTCCATCATCATGGCCACATCCCGTAACGTACTCTCAAGTTCCATTCGTAGACCATAACGTCTTGAGTCTCATGAATTGACGATGATTTCGACCCAAGCCTTGGATCCTTGGATCACATCAACAATTAGCGCATGGACGAGCATCTTGTGTGTCTTCGCTGCTTGTAGGCTCGGAGTTTTCGCCCTGTCACTGCCAGGCATTGTTCACTGGTCGTGCCCAACACCTGAAGTTCTTTGTTGGCCTTTCACTCTCCGCCAGGTGGTAACATTGACTCACTATGCCGCTTTGTCTCTTGGTTCCTTGTTCAGAACCTGCGCTGTTCAAGCGACGCCCCATCACGTATGAGAATAACAAAGAGGGCAGTACTTAAACCTGCCGCAACAACTTCTACTCTCGATTCTCCCAATTACCAATTAACAACACCAAAAGCTACCCCTACAACAATATCCACCATGTGTATCGTTAAATCGACCCCCAGAACCTGCGTCAACTGCGAAGCCGAGGATCTCGCGCTTATTGACGAAGACCTATGCGAAGCCGTCAAGGAGGGCAAGGCCTGTCCGGGGAAGAAAAAGATTGTGCTCGACAAGGCATGGCTGTGTCCAGCATGCCATGCCAATACAGCTCGTGGCACGTGCTACACGGAGCCATATGACTATCAACCAATGATCCAACAAGAAGTCGCCAAGAAAGAGACTGTTTCCTTCGCGGATAAGGTCAAGAAGGTGTTTGGCAAGAAGTAGGATGGCATGTTTTTATGCCAGCATCGAGTACACTTCAGGCCGCCAACTAACATAAAACGCTGAGTAAGGCTTCTGCACCGTAAGACGATAAATGCCTGGGATCGTAGCAAGACCTAGTTTTGAAGAGCGCGGGAAGACAATACAGCAGTTCATAATATCTGATATGTCAATCGCAATAAACAATTTTTTTGGCGGTAAATGCCAAGCCTCTATGAGGTCTCCATTGCACGCCATGTACCTTTGAATCAAAACCAGTGTGACTTTTGATGTGTTCGGTAAGCTATAAGATTAATGAATCACTTGAGCAGCGAGACTGCCGTGAAAGTTGGTCCAAGGAAGGCGTGTGATGTAAACACCATCTGTCAGGTCTATCAACTGAAGGTTAATCCATAAGAGCTCGTTGCAGCTCAGCTTCACTGAGCGTTCGCGTGGATACGTGAAACATTACTCAGAGTGTCTATGGAGAGGAAGTTACTGTCCAGCATGAAAAGTGAGTTTGACTTTGAGTCATTGCCCTGTGAAGTCTGAATCATTACCTTGTTTAACCGATTCACCATCCATGTCTGCACCTGTTCATATCGACCATATCAGAAACCCACCCAAGATTGTTATATATAGTCCCGCAAGCTCCCACTCTCCAAGCAGCTCAACTCACTTTCGAGCGTCTCATCCAGCCCACTAACTTTGCAAGAACATCCAATAACAGCTTCAATTATGTGCAAAGACCTGTATCGTCGCACCCTTTGCGGTGCCTGCGAGAAAGACCCCAACGTTCGAGATGTACTCAAGTTGGAGGGTGTGGCAAGGGAGGAATGTGAAAGAGCCAAGAGAAAAGGAAGGCAGTGTTCACAGAAGATTAAAGAAGAGACGGACGCTTCCTGCCAGGTATGCGGGGAGCACACGATGTATGGACTGTACGAAGTTGGACGATATTGGTAGGAAACCGTAGGTTAAGCACTCATTAAGTTGGAGGTTCACAGCGTGTTTCCTGCATTACTATACTAGCTTAGTTGAGTTTTTGAGAGGAGTGGAAAAGAATTGAATGTTCTGTCCTAAAGTCCATGGAATAATCCCAACCAGAAGTTCGTTTGTGAATATATAGATCATTTCATAATATGCCAGTATTTCACAGATGATATCAAGGCTGAAGCAGTTTCTGTTCCATCCAGCCACCTTCTCTCCATGGTTTTAATCACCGTAGACAGCTAATTCCGTGATTTCTACAGATCAACGATCTTTCATTGTGTAGATGAGCCGGTGAACTTCGATTACGATGTTTGACAGTATCATCAAAGCGAATACGGCTTAAGCGTTAGCATTCGGGGCTCTGTGCCACCGTCACTAGACGACTTTGCTGAACAAGGGAAGGAATTTATAATGGTTGCAGCCTATCCTTGTATAGCGTCAAATATAAAGTTGGAGACGGAAAGGCCGAATGTTTCGTGAAGTCTTGGAGGCATATGAATGCTTATTAGCTCGCGGCGGGCGTACAGCGGGGGATACTTGCGCTGGGGCTTGAAAGGCTGCGAAAGACGATCCTTTGGTGATGTTTCAGGAGAAATAGATGTTAGGCTTATAGTCTCTGTACTTGGAGTACAGGTGAACCGAAAGTGATCGGTTTTGTTGATGTTGTTTCAGTCATAATGGCAACGAATGCGGGCAACAGGCGCAACCTAACATCATAACCCATCAAATCCCATCGTAGCTCACTTAATCTTATTAAGTCTTATCAAATATCATCACATTTAAATTAATTTCATTATAGCTTACCTAATTTCCTCTTTACTTTTTATTATTATCTTGAGGCCAAGAAAGCTCAGAGTCCTCACCCCTCTAATTATTGCGCCATAGCTCTGACCTTTCAGTGTCTCAGGTTCGCTGCTTATGCTACATACAAAGCTCTCGTGGTGTGAGTAATATTGAAGCTGAATTATTCTGTGCCGCAGGCCGTAAGGTCAGTCAGTGGCTATAACCCGTAAGCCTGCAAGACATGACAAGGAAGAAGAATGACTACAGTTCAAACCATCAGCAGATTTGCTTCCGAACATGCGTACTTTATTTTGTTCTTTTATGCTGTTCATGCTTTATTCCAAGTGCTGATTTGGTACGTGTTGTTGTTTTTAAGAAGAAGTTCAAGACTTCATTCCATGTTCACTCAGGTTCATTGAGGCTTATCGTTTGTTCATGTCGTGTTCGGAAAGTAAAGTACTAATAGGAAGACTAGGTAATTCGCTCAGCCCGTAGCTATCCCGGTACACAGACAGTGGTGCAGTCACTGCGTGATTATTAAGTATCACTTTAACAGTTCAATTACAGATATACCGAAATAAATTGCAGTCCTAACCAGCAGACACAAACTCAGAATTTCCGTAGTGAAAGAGGATGCAATGAGTGCAGTTCAATTACGAACAAGTGCCAGGTTAATTGCTGATTACATGTCGTTAAATACGAGGCTCGGCCGCTTATGAAGATCAATTCTCATCCACAGCAGTACTAACCACCAACATCCATCACTACACCTTCTCATCGCCATTGTTCAAACTCTTTGCCATACAAAAACTTTCAATATCTCTACATTCATGATGCCACAAACTTCAGAAGAGACTATGGAGCAACTCAAGAAGCAGCTCATTCAAAACCAGCTGGACAGCCTTCACATTTCTATCGAGAATCTAGCCAAGAGTATAGGTCACGTTCCTGCAGATATCATCGCCAGGTCTTGTTTGGCCATCATGAAAAGCATGAGCAGTCTTGCTTACGGCTGTGTGATGGAAAGCATTAACCGATATGATGAATCTAGGCTTCAGCAGGTATGTGAGGAAATTCAGGCATTGACTTGTTCCTTCGCAGAGGATGACGAAGACGGCAGAAATGATCTTGAGGCTATGCAGCTATTGGATGAACCTCACCTGAAAGACGAACTTCGCGATAATCCCCCTGACGTTAAGGTGAATGCGCTACTGTGTATCCCAGAAAAAGGAAACGCGATGACTGTCGAGTTTTGTCGTCCCCCCTACGACTATGCGGAAATATTTATCGAGCAGGCAAAGTGGATAAGAGCTTCCTTTATCGAGGAGCTGAAGCACCATTATCGGAGTCCCCCTGCAATATCTTCCGAGGACGAAGATGTGTTCTCTGCCACCCTACCACTGCTGGCCCAGCCTATTAATGCGCACTATGAGAATTGGATCAAAAAGCAAGTTGCTGACCATGAACAATACCTCCGATTACCAGTCCAAGATGACGTGGCTTGTGTGGCTCTCCGGACGTATAAAGACTGCCGAGACTTCGAGTTTCCATGTCCACCAGGGCTGGCCCTACATGCCTTAAGCTCGTCGGGTACTGGGGAAGGATGGCGGGTTCAAGAGGTTGAGATTTCATCAGAACTAAGCTCATACCCCCGTGGGGCAACAATGGAGATTATCACGATGACTCGTGAACAGCTGCACGATCATTATCACGGAGCAGAATATAAGAAGACCGTCCCCGAGACCCACCCTGCGCTGAGCAACCTGGGCGTCAATTTTGACAAGGAGATTTCCGAGGAATACGGTATTGTCATTGCTTGGAGATTTGTCGGAAGTGAAGCTTGGATGGACCGCTACGGTCACCTTGTTCCGCAAGACCCCCTTCTCTGATAGCATCTGGGTTATACTGCACAGATCAATCAAGCTTACCAAGTGGGTAGGTAGGAAGAAGCTTTCCCTTTGTTACTTTGGATGTCAAGATGGGCAGTCTGTACAAGTGTATGGGCTCGTTGAGGCTTGGGAGATGTGTTGGAATTTGCTGGTCATTTTCACAGCAATACTCAAGTGAGTAGATCGACATGGGAATACCATATCTGTGCACACTTACCGTATGGAGTTGCTTAAGTGAGCAGAGGAACGAGTGCTCAGTCCATGATGATCATTTGCGGCAAGCTTACTCAAGTGAGTAGTGCTTACGGGACGATCAGGAAGGGCGCTGTTATGCCGAGGGGTGCTCAAGAGAGTACATAGATAAAGAAGCTTCTGAATAGACCAATGGTTGGTGGTATAAAGTTTTGGTTTATTGATATTGGCGCGAATTGACTTATATGTGAGACATTCTTGTTCTGAATCAGGTGGTATAGTTGTGAAGTCTAGCGATTCTAAATGAGGAGAGGGAGACGCCCGTAGTTGCTGAGGTTGGGCGAGGCCACAGTGTTGGTACAGCGGGTAGTGTGCTGTGCCTTGTGGCGCGTCGATTTACCCATGCACCACTGGAGCCTGCAGTGGCCAGTTCCAGGAGGGACTACAGTGGGGGATGCCCTGAGCATTCACTAAAACGCCGCATAATTTCAAGCGACAGGTTGGGATCATCTCATCGCGTACTTTTGCACCCAATGGATCATTCACTCAAATCAATGCTTGTTCATTAAGGCAGTTCCTTGTATATTCCTTTTTTCCCTGGGTCTAGTTCTATCAAAACTGATAGCCAACTACAAATGGGTATTGTTCTCATGAACCGATTACACCAAACTCCATTCCAGAATGCGATAACCTGGGAAAAAACTAACGGCGCGTAACCCGGTCCGTAGCGCCAATCGCGCGCAAGAAGTCACCTCGCTTCTGCTCAGCGTTTCTAGCACCGCGCAGGTTGAGGGCCCGCAGAAGGGCACCAAGCTCACGACCTAAAATTCAAATGTTAGATGGATTTGGAACCTGAAAACAAACAAAACAATGGAATAAATACCGTTAAGTCGCTGGACCTCGCCATAGGTGCGGGGGAAATCGGGGATGTTCTCGCCAGTCACTGGATTGACCAGAGAGGTGAGAACCGAAGTAGGCTCACAAGCTCCGCTGTTGAGGAGTCTAGCACGGAAATTGGTTGTTCTAGAGATCCTAAGTGTTTGTCAGTATATCTGGGTTGCATGATCAAGTTCATAGTAGGTACTGACGCGCTAGTAAGACGTCGATCAATACGGGCCGAGTGCTGGCCATGCTCGCGAACAGTGACCTCAAGAGTATCAAGTCGGCCGTTCATTGTGTCGAGCTGAGTTTTGATTTCGCCGAGCTGAGTGAACACTTCACGGAAGACACGGTCAACCAAAACGGCGAGGTCAGGGTTCGCGGGCGGCGAGGAAAGATTAGAGGACGAGTCGGGCTGTAGATCGCATCATTAGTCAGTGATTCAGACTAGGTACCTTGCTGGGTGATAATTACCATCACGATTAGCCGGGTTTGAGATGAAAGTTGAGATGTCCTTGCTGTTGCTGCGAAGAAGGAAAAGACAAAAAAACAAGGCGTGGCCGAGCAACGTTGTCTCGCGACATAGCGACCCCTCCTCATGCGGGAGAAGTTCGCACTGGCAAGTGACACTGGCACAGCGAGGGGACCTTTCGTTATCCAAAATTATAATAACTAATCTAAAAGCATTAGGTCTATTCTAAATTACCTAAATCTCTATTTAGACTTAGGATAGAACAGAGACATGTCAAGGTATGACATCGTCGGTCATGAGACGCTGAACGTATTGTATTAGGTTGGAGAAGGAGCCTAGGATTAACAGCGGAGAGTTAGCTGCCTCAACCTGCCTTTATCGCAAGCGCCTCCTGTTTCACAGTGATCACCAAGAGTCAACCCGGAACGAGCTCCGTTGCTATCGTCAATCTCTGAGTAGTAAGAGGCGCATATATGGCTTAAGAAAAGGATGTCTCCCTCTTCGGAAAGATGCAAACAGCGAGAGATAGCCATTGAGCATGTCCTCGGCGCCATTTTTTACAGGCCCTGAACTTGAACTTGAATTCGGAGAGTCTTCCTGTGGCTGCATCCCGTTTGGATCACGGTTGGCCAAGTCTGTATGAATGGGATAGTCTTGTGCAGGCGAGTAGACGTTGTCTTGTTGTGCTGCACAAGTTGCGAGATCAGAGAGTTTCTCAACCTGTCGTTGTTGATCAGTTTGGGTCTATATCAACGGGAATCTCAAGGATAAATACAAGTCCGATGCCATGTACTTCGAGACTAGTCATCTGGAACTGAGAACAGGTGTCAAGAGCCTCGCTGGCAATGGTCACGGCGTACTCATGACGGAACTCCTCATCGTCAGATAGGGCTTCAACGTAGCCATGGCTATTGGCCAAAGACCACAGCTTGATCCTGATCCAGTGCCTGGTAACGAGGATATCTGCATGCTGAGCATGGGTATCGATACCAGAAAGTCCAGAAAACCGTGGTGGAATCCGGTACCTTCGTAGGAGAGTGAGTATTGTGCTTCTGGTGACATGTGTCGGGGTCTCTTCTTCCCAGCAGAAACCCTTCCAGCATTTTATTATATCGGGATCAATGAAGTCCACCTGCTCAAGCATGTTGCTGATACACTCCATGGCAATGATGTTCTCGCTTTCACCCCTGTCATCGGAAGATGCTATGGCATTCTGCAGTTCTTGCAGCTTGTTCCGGCTTAGTGATTTCGTGCCCGGAATGTAGTCTCTCTGGACCGAGTAGATTCTCTCAATGATCGTAAGGCTGATCAGTGTGCGGAGCCTCCTTTGCTTTTCTGTGTCTCCAATCCGGCCGTACGATTCAGGCTTGTCGAGATTCATCACCTCGGCTAGAGCTGCTGCCTCCCTGAGCCGAAATCTGGCTGCGTCAAAATTGCCCTTACAGAACTGACATGCAAACAAGAAGACACTCGTCATGATCGTTTCTAGAGTCGGGCTCTGACCTAAATCAGACTGTGAGTGTAAATTTACAGCCAGGGCCAAGTGTGCGTCGGCTCTAGCTTCACGATTCGGCCATGAGCGTTTCTCCTGGCTCTGCACGGGCTGCAAAAGGACCAGGGAGCAGATGGCCTGCACCAAAGAGCCGAAAGACCGATCTTGGAGATGTCGTTGACGCGCGATGTTTTGATGCAGATATGAGCGGGTGAAGAAGGGCATGGATTGTTGTAGGCGCTCTAGGAACACGTCGATGAGCTGTGGGATGGAGCTGTCATCCAGGAAACGATCGAGCACTCCGTTTTGACTCGAGAGATGCTGGAGTGGAGATGAAAGCGATATTCCAGGACTTTCAGGCACGTTAAATGGCAGTGAGGGTAGATAGGGAGGAAGGTCGACCACTCCAAAAAGGTTGGTTGGGTAGAAGAAGCATTCCCCCATACCAAGGTTCCAGTATTCTGTCTCCAGCTGGAAAGGGGAGACGGTAGTGATTTGCGCATTCGTAGAATTGTTCACACGCACTGAATTCAGTTGCTGTGCCTCTGTAGGGGTGCGCACGTCAATGGTATCAGCAGGCAACCAGCCTGCCCTTTCCTCATACAAGATGTTGAGCCTCTCCGAAGATACTCTAGAGTTGACATCTGGATCATCTGATACCGGTCGAATGTACCGGCGCTTCTTCCTAGGCCTCTCGTATTGGCATTCTACATGGTTATCTTGACAAGGCGAACACGGGTTACGCCGGTCACACTGCGAATCGGAGGGTCAGAACGGAGCTAGACAGGAAGTAGACAACCTACCTTGATCTTGCGATGGAAACAGTGATCACATGATCTAGTTTGAACAGCACAACCCAATGATGAATCGAAGACCACTTGGTTCATGTCGAGCTGGAATCTCCTTTTTCCGACACGAGGGAGACGGTCCATCTGCAGCAGGAGGCTTTTATGACGGATCAGGAATAAAACCGACACAGAATTCCCCTGGCCCGACCGAGTTATGAGCACGGGGAAGACTGCGGGGAACCATGCCTAGCTCTCGGTCCGACAAAGGTCTGGGCCATAAGTCAAACCATGCAGAGGTCTCCCCACGAAGCAGAAGCCGGGCTAGTGTCACCTGGTGCTGAAATATGCTGCTAAATGTGACATGGCGCTTTAAGCCCGATTGGGAATATTCCCGCTGTCGATGAGAACAGCCAGAATCATGAGTTACAACTGCCGATTTGCGAGCCCGTGATATTCAACATGCAATGTTTGCAAGGATGAAATGAAAACGCCGAATGCCGTCGTCAGTGTCCGTCATGTGATTAATTAAGTCTGCTAATGGCGGTCCCGCATCTTCATGGTCTCTCCAAGGCTACTCTTGCTGATTACCGACGGTGAAGTTGTCAAAGCAGTCACTAAACAGCACCCATCATGGCAACCCTCGATTCACCCATCCTAGTCCAGCTTCCATCCGAACGCCACATCTACGAGACAGTTGTCTATGAGTCTCCTCATAACACATCTTCGACGACATCCCATAATGATGTCCCTCACGGCCAAGATCCCTTTGCCACTGCCAAAGCATCAGAAACCCACAACGAAAATGTGCATCGTCGCTGGAGACCGCGTTATCACCTTATGCCGCCAACTGGCTGGCTAAATGACCCTTGTGCACCAGGCTATGATGGAGTCCATGATATTTATCACGTTGGATTCCAGTGGAACCCCAAGAAACCAGAATGGGGCGACATTTCATGGGGAAGTGCACTTTCAAAGGACCTGATAACCTGGGAGGTCAGTGGTAGTCCATCTATTCGACCATCAAAGAAGCATGATGGAGAAGAGGGGGTCTTTACAGGATGTTGGAGTCCAGTTCCCTCAGCACCCGGCCGAAGCACTGCATTCTATACCTCAGCGCGGAGGCTGCCAATACATCATACAATTCCCTACAACTGGGGTTCTGAAGCAATTTGCATTGCCACATCAGACGACGCTGGTCGTACGTGGCAAAGGGGAGATGCACTGACTGTTCTGGATGGCCCTCCTCGTCACCTCGATGTTACGGGCTGGCGTGATCCATACGTTGCTAAGTGGCCTTCGCTCAGCCGGCTTCTAGGACATGGGTCAGATAAATCGCTGTTTGGCATCGTTTCTGGTGGCATTCGCGGTATTGGCCCTGCCATATTTGTCTACTCTCTTGAACAGTACGATTTGGCGGCCTGGAACTTCCTCTCTGTGCTGACTATAACACCAACGCCTCAAAGGCAATATCCTTCGCAATGGGAGCCCGACTATGGTGCAAATTGGGAAGTGGCCAACTTCCTTTCACTCCCTGACCCTGATGATCCAACGATAAGTCATGAGGTGCTGATGATTGGCGTTGAGGGGCGTAAGCAACTTGACACTAAGCCTGCTGGGCGGCATCGCCATTCAGAGTTCAGAAGGGATCACGGCCAGATGTGGGTTTCGGGCCCTTTGGTGCACACTTCAACAGGGATACAGATGCAGTTCCGTTCTGGCGGTGTTCTGGACTACGGAGCAATTTATGCTGTCAACTCCTTCCACGATCCAAGATCCAACCAGCAAGTTGCGTTTGGCTGGATTGTTGAGGAAGATCTCTCTGCAGAGCTGAAGAGGGCTCAAGGATGGGCCGGACTGTTATCGGTCCCGAGAATCGTCCGATTGAGAAGAATACGTCATGTTGTCAAGGCATTAAAGTCAGATCTCACATCCATCAAGTCGTTTGACGTGGTGCCAGAAGACAAGCCGTGGCAGAAGTCATTGTCCCCGACCAATTCTCCTCAGGCATATACGGTTACGGCAGTGTGTGCTTTGCCAGACCCTAGACTCAACAAGCTTCGACAAAGTCAGCGGTTCATGGGTCCCATAGCATATCATACCTTGCCTGAGGTTCTGGGAAGCTTGGAGTTCCCTCTCGGATGCTCCTGCTGGGAGCTCAACGTATCTTTCGATATTGGCGATGATGTGCAGAGTATTGGCTTCGTAATAGGCCATACAAAAGGTAAGACTACCAGATAGAATCACAAATCGTTTCCAGAGGATGCTAACATTTCTTCTCAAGATTCAGAACTACGTAACGTTGTCTCGTTTAGTCCTGACTTGGAGATGCTCAAAATTACGCGAGCTAAATCCACCAATATGACAGGCGTATGCGTAGCGGATGAAGAGGCACCACATACCCTCTTTTCGACCTTGTCTCCCGGAACGGCTGCAAGAGCTGAGCAATCTCTGTCGCAGGAGCCCTTGCGACTCCATGCATTTTTTGACGTGAGTTGTCTAGAGCTTTTCGCCAATGAAAGAACGGCAATTACTACGCGAGTCTACCCGGAAAGTATGACCTGCTATAACATTCAGCCGTTTGTGGTAAAGAAGAGTGAACGCCCGTGGTCGGGTCAGTTGCTTGAGTGTACAGCGTGGGAGCTAAAGACTTCGTGTTACGAGGGTTAAATAATTAGACAGAGACACAAGAGAGTATGTAGATGGGAACGATATGTTAGACTGCTTTAGAATTGTTGGGAGAGTTCTTTGCCTTTTCTTTAGTGGGATGGGTTTCTATCTAGGATGGCTCAGTGATAACTTAAGGCGAAACCCAGTCAGCGATCTTATAGAAATGAACGGAACCCGAGACCTGATATCCCGGGGAAAGACAACTAGCCTAAGATCTGCCAATGTTATCAAGTTACCTAGGTCTTTCATCCCGCGAGATAGACCCCTTAAGCGCCTTTCTCTTTTAGATTGTGTCACTAACTGTAGTAGGCCTTGGCTTGGGTGCCCTCGTTATAGAATGTCGGTTGAGTGAGTAGCATAGGCAAGGTAAGACATGCAAGGCAAACGTCAAGTCTAAGATATATCAAATTCCAATAACACAACACTTAGGTCTGCGTATAGATGTCACAGAATTTAACTAACAATCGCTGCATCACTTAGGCAGAGTGCGGATCATGAGTAGAAGTCCCAAAAGGCAGCAAGCACAAGCACCAAACGGCAACACTTTAATAGTGAGTTTGAAATGAGAAGGGAATAATGTTGTACCATATGAAACTGAGATACGGAGAGGCTGTGCAATTAAAAAACTACTCTTTGAATACGGTTATACCCTACTGGATATTAAAAATATCGATGTCCTGGGCACATATGTCCAACTAACTCCCCATTGTCGCTGTCAAGCTGACTTAGATCCTACTCCATCAGTTTAAACTTTAGCTTCATGGTGGGAGATCTCGGTACCAATCTTCTCCTCATTCATGTAACTCTCCATAGACAGATTGCACTGATAGTCTGAATCGTGAAATATTAGTAATGCAATGACAAACGGGTTTTCTCCTTACCTTTGAACTTGCGAGCAGGAACACGAGCTTCAAACATGGCATCCAGCTCAGCAGGGGTTCTTCCCTTGGTCTCGGGAAGGTACAGGTATGTGATGATGATGCATCCGGCCATCCAACCAGCAAAGACGAGATATGTCTTCGGACCAAGGTTACCGCTGCAATGACAGTCCTATTAGCATGCAGGTAGGTAAGAAACAGGGAAATGTACTTACGCATCAGGCTGAGAGATATATGGCAGCACGTAGATTACAACAGTGGAGAAAGCAGCCAGGGTCAAGAATGAGAAAGAGCTGGTCTTGTTGCGCAGACGGGCGGTCGGAATTTCAGCAGAGACGACATAAGTCAGAGGGCCGAATCCCGCCGCGAAGAAGAACGAGAAGAGCATGCACATGCTCGCAATGGCCTTGGCGATGCTAGGATTTCCTGTGTAGTCCATGAAACCAAGGACTCCGACAACGAGATCAATAAAGAAGACCATGATGAAGGTGGTAAGGGCGAGGGTTCGGCGCCCGACTCTGTCGACGAGGTAGATTCCGGTGACTGCGCCGGCGAAAGCGAGGATGGCGCCAACCATGGTGAGAAGGAAAGGAGACACATTGCCGCTGACTGTGGCGAGGAAGATGGTCGCGTAATTTGTAGCGAAAGCAATGCCTGAGAGTTGCTGCATGTTTCCGATAGACATGGCCAACATAGATCGACGGAGATTTGTTCCACGGAAGATATCAATCCACGGAACCTTGGCCTCATCCTCACGAATAGACGCTTGAGCCTTGAGAGCCTCGAACTCAGCCAAAATCTCAGCCTCTGGGTAGCCACTGCGGACGCTTCGAAGAGATCTGAGGGCGTCGCTGTCACGAGACTTGGTTAGGTACCAGGTTGGTGAATCATCGACGAAGAAGAGTCCGACGAAGAGGATGAGAGGGAAAAGTATGCCGAGCCCAAGGGGGAGACGGAAAGACATGGCGGACATTTCTGTACTCATGGCCCAGTTGACGCCGCTAGCGACAATGGCTGCTGTGTTGATGAGAACGATGGATGTTCCGACGATGGCTCCACGGACGTTTTCGGGTGCAATCTCGGCCATGTATGTTGAGCCAAGCACAATGAAGAGCCAGATGGCGACATCTGAGAGAGAAGGTCAGTAAACACGGACGAGCTAAAGATGATTGGTCAAGACTTACTCGCAATCCAACGACCAACGACAATTTCAGCCAGCCCAAACGCAGCAGTTTGGATGGCGCTTCCAACAGCACTAAAGATGCAGCCTACAAGGATCATCTTCTTACGGCCATATCTATCAGCGAACTGAGCTGCGAGGGGCAGTCCGAGGACACAGCCAGTGACGGGGAGAGCTGTCATGATGGAGATGTCGGTAGAAGTCAGATATGGGGTGCCATTGGGAAGATGGGTGTGAGACATTTGGTTGACGAAAGGGACCATGGCTAGGATACCGCCGCTGATGGCACCGTCATAGCCAAAGGTGAAGAAGGCCATTGCCATGAGGAAGGCTGAAGGCTGATGTTAGTTCAGCGTACTTGAGACAATGATGAAGGGGAGAACTCACTGGAGTAGACCAATTTTGGACTTCGAAAGAAGTTTGCCAGCGAATTGGTTCGCGGCGAGGCATGATGAACGTCGGCAGTCATGGCGAAGGTGGAAGCGAGTGCCGATTAGAGGAATTGAAAGAGGGCAACAAGAAGGAGAAGGATAAGGTGACCGATATCGAATCAATTGACCTCAGTAGATGAGAGTCTGAATATCTGAGTACCAATACCAAGATAATGGGGTTCCAATTGATGGGCTCGACGAGAAGTTATATACATATCCTGGCTCCAAAACTCTCGGTCCGGTACGAAAACATGGAGGTCCTGTAGCTTGGAGAAAGCGGAGAGAAAGGCTGGGGCAAGTTTTCTGGGGCCGAAATCTGGGGAATGGGGAGACTCGATGCGATCAAACGACACGACAGAGACTTCACGCCTTTCATTTTGCAATGTCGTACCTACAGATCCCCCGCGCTAAGTGTGCTATTGGATGCTCTATGACTCTTTGGGCCAAAACCCGCGAGGCCGGATCATGTGAGGGGAAAGGAAGGGTTGCCGCGATGCGCAGCCGAGGGAGACGGGGATATTCCCAAAATGGCCAAGTACGGCGCCACTAACTTTGGTTGCAACCTGTATAAGACGAAACTTAACCACCAAGTTCAAGCGGCTAATTCCCTCTTGGCAAGCCCAAAAACGGGTATTTCAGCTCATCAAAGACAAATTGTATATCTGTTATTGCCTGCAATCACCTGATTGTCTACCTGTGTTAAAAACAAACATGACAGTTTCAGACTATACCCTGAACCACCAAGAGCTGGGCAGCATCGTCGGTTTAGCCAGAGACGATGATGTTGTTCAGTTTCGCGGTATCCCTTTCGCATATATTCCTGGTCGTTTTCGACAGAGCATCTTGATAGCTGGGCCATTGCCTTCGCAGCCATTCTCTGCTCGCCAACCAGGGTAAGTGTGCAGAGCCAATCCCGCATACATGGACCGACTTACCAATATCTTCCAGCCCTGAATGTCCCCAATTGGTCCTACCATTTCCTCTGTACTGGACGGCGCCACCTCCTACTGGGTACCCTGCTCTAGAAAAGCCCATCCAAGATGAGTTCAACTGCTTGAACCTCTCCATCACCGCACCACGCAAGGCTCTTGAAGCAGGCCAGAACGTTCCTGTCCTGGTCTTCATCCATGGCGGCGCTTTCATGGGCGGTAGTCAGTCAATCCAACTATCTGGACGGGAAATCTACGATGCTACCGACCTGGTAAGGGCAAGTCTTGCTCGGGATCAGCCGGTCGTGGTAGTCACCATCAACTACCGCGTGGGACTTCTGGGATTCCTCACTTCGGAAAAGCTGGCGGAGAGGAGTCACGCTCATGGGGAGGCAGTCGGCAACTACGGACTTCATGACCAACGACAGGCGCTGGAATGGGTCTCTCGTTTCATTGCCGGGTTCGGAGGTGCTTCTGACCGCATCACTATTCATGGAACGAGCGCGGGCGGCGCCTCGTGTCACTACCAGGTCAACTTCCCTAATCGCAAATTCCAGAGCGCCATTCTATCCAGTGGGACATCTGTCGGTATTGCATCGCGGCCTATGCCATGGCATCAGGAGCGCTTCGACTATGTGCTATCTCAAATCCCAAGCCTGGAAACAGATGATTCGCGTCTACTTGATTCATTGGTAGATCTTCCTCTGGATCAGCTCTTGTTAGCATCGCCGCCGTCGCTCTACAGCCCACTCGTTGATGGCGAATGGGTTCCCGAGGCAGGTCTCAAACCAACCTTGGAGAAGTTGGGCAAGGCTGGCGAACCCCTACCAAACTTGATGATTGGTGCAACAGAGTATGAGCGAGATCTTACATTGATGCTACTGTCGGATCTGTCAAAGCCTCTGCCGCCCCCGCCTCGACCAGAAGCAGAGATACTTCCTATCGCACAGGAGGTACTTGCAGGTAGCGCCATGACCCCTCAGTTGAACTCTGACGACAGCCCTTTCTGCGTCCCCGAAGTTGCCAAAGCGTATAACCTGAGTCGAGAAAAGTCTTGCGTAGACTCTTTTGAGGACCTGGCAGGCCTAATGGCGGACGTGGCATTCCGTACTCCACCAATTTACTCAGCAGCGGTTATCAAAAAGCGTCAGGTTGCGCAAGGCCATGCCGCCGATGCTTCACACGTGCTTCTCTACGAGATTCAAGCTACAAACCCATACAAGAACTGGCCACTGGGCTACAAGAGAGCCAACCATGGTATCAATGACATTTTCCTCTTCAACCCAGCGGAAGACCAGGTCCCAACAGAACACCTTGAGAACTGGGTATCTGCTGTGGGCCAGATCCGATCTGCGTGGCTTGACTTTTGTTATGGAAAGATGCCGTGGGCCCCGTTCCAGTGGTCAGATGATGTTAAGTCTCTAGGGGGTATCTATGTGTTCCCAGATGGAGGAGAGGGCAGATTGTGCAAGACGTTGGATGAGGTTGATGGCACGGCTACAGCCACGCGATGGCGGGTACTTTTGAAGACTTCTTTTGAATGTATTTAGCTATTTTGGATTCAACATGCGAGATTGCTCTATAGACTATCTCTTTTGTATATATATATCTCTTTAGTCTCTTCTATACTGATTAAAGTTAAGAATTACTGTTCAAGAGGGGAAACAAATACCCAATCTAGTTACATCAGTAGTGGCGCGTATGTGATAAGGGCGTTAATTCATGTTGCTCTTATGCAGACCCGAAATGACTTAGCTCGTTTGGAAGTGAGTTAGTTCCCCAGACTATCGTGATAAGCAAACGCGGGGAAACGGTCTAGAGAGGCCATACCATCGAGTGGACAAGGTTTGTTATCAGCCACGCCACTTACTTAGCCTTTACAGTGCAAATTGATAAAGATCGCAATGCGTCTCGTCAACTCTGCGCCTTGTGCTTCGGCATTGGGACTCCAATTCGTAGTTAATACCATACTGCTACATCTCTTTGATTCAATCCATATCTCATCATGGCTCACGTCGACACTCAAGTGCAGAAGCCAACCGGCGAGTCCAAGCTCAAGGCTGATGTTTACGCCCAGGGTCTTGAAATGAACACGGCCCGGCAGGAAGATATCGAGGTTGGGGAGGTGGTCAACGAGAAGGCACCGTTTGAAATGGAGGCCGTCGACATGTTCAAGCCCTTCCCTCCACATGACCTGCTCCCCGAGGAGCCGTACCAGCTCAGTCCTAGGGCCGTCATCACCGGATGGCTTCTCGGTGCACTAGTCCATGCGAGTAACATTTATCTCGGTGAGCGCAACTGACCCATGCACATGATGAGAGTGTGGTCACTGAGACTTTCAAGGTCTCAAGGCTGGCATTGCCAACGATGCAAACATGTTTGCAACTCTACTAGGCTACGTGGCCCTACAAAGCTTCCAAAAGATGGCACTCCCCCTTCTGGGTGGCTCCTTTGGACCTCGTGAACACAACATCATCCAGACGGTAGCAACAGCGACCGGCGGTCTCAGCGTCATCTTCTTCGCGGCAGCTCCCGCCTTGTATCAACTGGGTCTCTTCACAAACCCAAGGGATGATTACGGTAAGCTGGCAGCCATTGCTGGTTCCGCAGCATTCTTTGGCTCTGCGATATCGGTCCCGATGCGAAGGATTTTCGTGCTACAGTTCGGCCGGGAACTTGACTTGGTCTTCCCATCAGCAGCAGCGGTCGCCGCCTCGATCCGACAACTGCACCTCGGTGGCAAAGAGGCCAAGCTTAGAAAGTCAGCCATCAGTCTTGTCGCCTCCTTCTCAGTGTCGACTTTCTGGACAGTAGGGAGCTCGTATGCAAAGGGCATCTTGTGGGATTGGAATATTACCTGGTATATCTACCAATGGGGCGGTTACGCTAACCGGGCCATCTATGCTGTCAACTGGGGGTTCTTCACTATTGAATGGACCCCGGCCATGATTGGCATTGGCATGCTGGTTCCCTTGAACGTTGGCCTATCATGGCTACTGGGCTACTGCATCTCTTATGGAATTATTGGGCCCATCATCGTGGCCAAGGGCTTCGCAATTGGTCTTCCCTACAATCCGAGATACCCTGACCTGGTTACCTACATGGCATTGTCGTCTGAAGACCTGGTATCACGACCCTCTCCTCGATACTGGCTCCTGTGGCCGGCGATCCTCGTCACCATGTGCGCCACCTTCACCGACCTACTCGTTCATTGGAAGACATTCAGGCACGCCCTTTGCGTGGGCGGGAGCCGACTTGCTTGGTATATGCATGACGCTCACACAAAACTGGGGTGGTCATTCGGCGGTGACTGGCTTGCGCGAAGAGCTGAACAGTATCCTGCCACGTCTGACATCGTTGATTACGCTTCTAAGAACGAACTTGTCAAGCTCCGGGAGTGGGGAGGCATCAGTCTTGTTGGCCTTGTCTTTTCTTCACTTGTCATGTGCCTACTCTACGTGAGTCGTTCCTGATCACATCACTACTTGGAAATGGTCGAAACTAACGAAATTCCTAGGATATGAACTTTGGCATCGTGCTCCTTACTCTCGTGCTGGGAATTCTATTTGCCATCATAGTCGTTGTCGTCTCGGGTCAAGCGGGTGTCAACCCCGGCTCCATCGTCTCCGGTGGCTCCCAGCTAGTGGTCGGGGGCGCTTTGAAGAATTCTGAGGCTGCCCTCAATACAAACCTATTGAGTAATCTCGTCGCTGGCGCCGTGTCGGGTTCCATCTCTCAGCAGGCGGGCGAGCTGACTACAGACTTCAAGATTGGCTTCTTCCTCGGCACTTCACCTCGCGCTCAGTTCTACGGCCAGCTGCTTGGTGTTGTGCCGGCCATGTTCCTTGGCCCAGGACTCTTTGCCGTCTTTACTGAGGCGTATCCTTGTATCATCAATCTTAAGGAGGCGGCCACCTGCTCCTTCTCGGCCCCCGCCGTCCAGACGTATAGCGTTATTGCGACTGCGATGGTCAACCCCCAATTCCCAGTCGCTAGATCATCTTGGGTATTTGGAATCATCGCGTCAGTGGTGACAATTGGGGTTCATCTTCTGCGGCACTGGGCCCTTGTCACCGGTCGCAAGCGTCTGCGCAACTGGGTCCCCAACATGCTCATGGTAGCTCTGGGTGCTTTGATCCCTAGTTTCCAGTACGGTTTTGCTGTTAGCATGGGTGCTATCATTGCCTATGTTTGGAATCATAGAGGACCCAAGTCATACGCCATTTTCATGATCCCGATTGCTGCTGGTATGATCGGTGGGGAAAGTATTGGAGGTATCATCAATGCTGTGCTGGCTCTGGCTCATGTTAGCGGCTCTGAGTACGGAACAAGCATCGGGTGCATTGGCGGCGCTTGTTGAAGGTACCATATGCGATATGAAGGCCGTACAGATGATGGTCTGGCAATTTAAAGCTTTTGGGGGAGGACCTATAATGAGTATGAAGATTACGATTTTATCTTTGCAGTTCCATAATCAGATGTATTTGTTACCAGAAAGGACGGATCAGCCAATAATCAGACGTGTCTCGTAGTTGCGGATCGAATCATACTTGAGCATTGTTTCTCGGGTTCACGAATCAAACCTACAGGGGAAATGGCCCATGATAAAACGCACGCCAACCTTTGTTGTATCAATCAAAGTGTTACTTCTTTACTAGACAAGACGCAAGTACAGTTTTTGAGGACGACGCGAATTTGAAAAAACCTTGATAAATAAAAGGCTATATAGAGAGTATAATATCACAATTTGGAAACATCTGTCATGACTATTTGCAGTCCGAAGGCCAAAGTGCCTTCCAGCCTGGCGACTTGGCTAATTTGCCGCCCTGCCACACAAACTTAACATTATCGGGTTCTGCGAACACGCTGACATTTTCAAGCGGGTTTTCGTCAAAGGCAATCATATCAGCGTCCCATCCAGGCTTCAGCAGACCCTTCTTAGGTGACTGAGGGCCTAAGGTCTCGGCCGAGTTAATGGTGCCTGCCTCGATAGCTTGCAGAGGTGACAACCCTGCTTTGACGGCATATACAACCTCAGCTCCATTCTTTCCGTGGGATGTCTCAGACTCGGGATCAGAACTTGCGATATCAGTTCCTAGTGCTATCTTGACGCCTTTCTTGATCGCAGTAGAATAACCACGGAGATGCGCGTCGGCAACCATAACCATCTTTTCGGCGGTCTCAGGATTAAGGTCCTCCAGATGTTTAAGCCCAGCTTCGATGACATGACGTGTAGCGACAAGCATAACGCCGTGTTTAGCCATTTGCTCAGCAGCTTCTTCATCGATAAAGCTGCCATGCTCAATCGTCTTAGCACCGACGCGGATAGCAGCCATAATACCTGCTTTACCATGCGCATGGACTGCAACCGCCCGGCCCTGGAGTGCTGCTTCCTGGACCATGACGCCTAGTTCCTCGTCTGAAAATTGTCTGTAGTGAGGATCATCGGTGGTACTTAGAACGCCGCCAGTGGCAACGATTTTGATACACTTGGCGCCACGACGAACCTGCTGCCGAACGGCCTGGCGACATTGCTCGACGCCGTCGGCGATAGCAAGCGTGCTGACGCCCGGCCAGAAGTTATCGGCTCCAGTTCCCTGGCGGGAGTAGACAAAGTCGGCGGGTAGCGTAGTGGCGTCGCAGCTACCCCCCGTGATGCCGATAGCAGCACCAGCGCCGAACACACTAGGGCCCAGAATGACCCCGGCCGTGGCGACTCTGGCAACCTCAGTGGCGTATGATCCGCAGTCTCTGACCGACGTAAAGCCTGCCATGAGGGTGTCATGAAAGCTTCGAGCGTTGGCGGCTCCGCAAACCGCCGGGTGGGTTTGGATGAAGTCTGGAAAATCGACGTGCAAGGTGCCTGCGAAGTGGGTGTGACAGTCCCACAAGCCTGGCAGGAGATAGCGTACGCGAATTCGAGGAAGTGAGTTCAAGGCCGATGGAAATCTTGACTGCGACTGTACGAAGGTGATCTTGCCACTCTGGCGAGAGATGCCTACCGCCATGTCGGACATGGGGTTTCCACGGCCCGGGATCAGAAGATCGGCAAAAATGCAGGAAGAAGTCTCATCGTGTGAGTCATCCTGTGCAATAATGGCAGGAGAAGCGATCTCGACGTACGGGGAACTAGTTGGGGCCGATTTTTCTGTGACGGGCGAGAGATAAGGGCTTGCCATGCTGGACCCAGCCAAGCTGGGCTGGCCATGATGGTGTGGCGGGTTACCCATGAGCATGTTGTTCTCTCGCGCATAGAGTTGAGGATTAGACCACACGTGGCTACAGCCGCATCCAGGACCACGCCGCTGCTGAGTGGTAGGGCGGTGGTGGTAGGGCAAAGGTTGAGAAATGTAGTTGTAAGTCATTGTTGTTAGCAATTAATCTAGGTCGCTGTGTAAGAATACATCGTCGACTTGAGTTTCCCATACCCATTTACTCTTATAGCTGCTCGTCAACCATGGATTTGATTCACGCTCAGTGCCAAGATAGATGAAAGGCGCCAACCTACGGGTACCGAAAGCTGCGCTTGCACGGACCCGATTAGGTAAAGCGGCTTTGTTTGGCTAAATACGGAGTGCACTCTCCGGGCTTCTTTTCCGTCGATATGGACCCGAGTCTATCCGTATCGTGTTTTTTGGTATCAGTGAAGCATGGAGAACAAGAGCGTTGGGGTAGATCATACCCTCTCTTTTCAAGATCCCGGGTAAAATTGTTAAGAAAAAAGAAATAGGCCATCAAACCAGCTTTATAGCGTACCAGAAGGTCTCCCATAACTATGGTACATGACAAATGAGGCAGTTGTTTTGTTATAGACGTCGTGATATCACTGCGGCAGGTAGAGTTCTTAATATAGATGCTGATCCAGCCCAATGGCCATAGTAAACCTTTTGCCGTTCATTCTCTGCAAAAGAATGTGAGATTTGACAACGGACATACAAGGTGGGAGGATTTAAGATATTGTCGAGTAAGAGTGGCGTGTTTATTCTTGCATCAAGAAAATCCTGCTTCTGCACTACCAGGCCATTCCCCAATGCTTCTAGCCAACTGCAGGCTATTTCCACAGCTGGTAAACCAGAATACAAGCCAGCATTACTTTCATACGCACATACTCAGCCAACAATGCCCAGCGTCATGGGCCTTTCCTACAGCACTCGATAAGACCCTCGAAACAAGACCGACCCCTTCCATTTCGTACACTGATCAAACATGACGGTCTCCTGTGGGATTATTCCCCTCGAGCGCCTGTAACGCTTTTCGCATACGAATAATGGCCAGCACCGTCGCATCCGGAACTTCTGTGAAGACGAGGCGAAAGTGGCCTGGGCCTTCCGAGCCCGCAAACTAAAAAGGCGTCAAAACCACTAAGATCTTCCAACATGAGACTATGTACTCACCTGTCCAGGATTAAGAAAGACGCCATGATCGATCAACCAGCTGCAGAGTCGCAGCTCAGGCGTAGCATGGCCAGACTCTGGAGTTTCGTCGGTCTTAAAATATACTAGCCACTTGCTTAGATTGACAAAAACGAATAACCCGGCTTTGGCTCTCTGGTACGGTATTCCGTTGCTTTTGAGAGCGGTTACAGTAGTTGCATATTGCTCACCCAGGCGGCGCTGGTAGAGTACCCTGTAGCTTTCGACCAGCTCTAGGTGCCCTAGGAACCGGGCTATGAAGGAGTCTGAAAAGGCTGTGACCCACGTAAACCACCTGCATCGCATATATCTAGTCAGTTGTAGAGCCAGGAAGTGCTTGTAGAACTCACGTTGCTCTCGTAGCTGCGTTGAGGATCTCCGCGTTCCGGGTAACGAGGAATCCCATCCGCATGCCGCCCATATTGAAGTCTTTGCTCATTCCGTACAAACAGTGGACGTTATCCTTTAGAACACCATCCGAGGGAATACTCAGTACCGAGCAGAAGTTCTGCATCTCTGAGTTTTCATCATGGTCAAAGGTGGAGAGGGCGTATATCTCGTCGGCCACAAGGTGCATACCTCTGCGAGCGCACCACTTGGCGAGGGCGTAGAGTGTCTTGGGAGAGTAGCATCTTCCAGTGGGATTCTGAGGGTTGCACAGGAAGAGGACGCGACATTTGATGCCCTTAGCCTCGGCATCTGTAGCCGCATCTTCAAAGGCACACACGAGCTGCTCAATATCGCTCTCACCATCAGGATACTGTAGACCAGAGGTTGAGACGGGAATGGCAGTGACGGAGGCACGAATTGTCAAGTCTGTCTCGAGCATGTAAAAGTTGGGCGTAAGATAGAGTACACCATCCCCCTCGTCACATATCGTCCAGGCAATGAGGTCGATAAGAGAGGTGACGCCAGTGCCCGCAAGCACATGAGATGGCAGCACAGGGGACGAGGGTTTGAAGAAACGATTAAAAAAACCGACAGCGGCGGAACGAAGTTGATCAGAGCCATAGAGAGGGCCATAGTTAAATATAGACTTGACATGCAATGGTGGGAGCGAAATGTAGTACTCTTCCATCCAGTCATCCATCAAGGCATTGAGGGCCCCGGATAGGTCGATGATACCGGCAGGCTCGGCCACGGGGTCGTAGTGGGGAATTTGCCTAACCTTTTCCATCAAGTCCCATGCGAGGCCTTGATTGAAGCTGGCCAGCGCCCTGTGCGAGGGCCCAAAATCGAGCATCATGATAGCAAATGGTGGAGATATGATTGATGCCCGCTACCGCATTGCATACAGATCTTACAAGATATACAGTGAAGGGTTCCCATAATAGGCGAACAAGCTACCCTATCTTGCACAGACACTAGACTTGAAGGGGTGCGATCAAGCGCACACCAAGAACTTACGCTGGACCTAGTCCGGCTTTAGGTTCCCCCAGATCCCGATCCCCAGGGTCCCTCCATGACCCCATGGCCTGGCTCCACCCTTCGTTCGTCAATGCCATCTTTCCACAAACTTATTTCCAGCCGTTCATCATGTACGGTCCAGCGCCCCATCGTCCCTCCAAAACTGGGGCCAGACGGTCCAAGTCGGGATGCGTCTCATGCAGGAAGAAAAGGCGAAAGGTTCAGCTTCCTCAAGACATGTGCGCGCGCTCTCAGAGTTAACAGATGCTTAGTGTGATGAGTCCAAACCGAGATGTAACAGGTGCCTCAGTGCCAACATTGAGTGCTCCTACAACACCAGGGTTGAGTTTCGCGATGCAACTGTTTGGGCAGCACAGAAGGTCAAGCGGAGGATCATTCACGGCCCAAAAGAGCACGGATCCCCTACTCCCCCAGAGAGCCAGAATCGCCATTGGCCCCGCTTCCAACCATCCCCTCCATCTGAGTGTGACATGGTCAACAATAATGACATACCGGCTTCTGCTGGGGAAGTCACAGACTCTCCCAATAATCATGTCGAGGGTAACGATGTGCATCAGAAACAAGATACCGACCTGGACGGACACGTCGCATCGGACGATATCCACAAGAGACAGCCAGATCGTGGGCAAACTGTTCAGCCAGCAGAGCTTACTCCAAGCGATAGACCGCTACTAGGCCTCACGTCGCCGTCTACAGATACAGATATTGCTGCTTGGATGCCGACTGGCGTCATTAGTTCCTCGTGGGACGACTATGTGTCCAGCGACATGTTGACAGGCGATATGCTCCAATATATGCCCGATCAGGGAGCTCTGGATATAAATCTGGAGCCTTGTTATAACGAGATGTGGTGTAGTCTTATGGAGTCTCCTTCTCGCGTCGAACCTGATTCAACAGCTTCCATTCCTTCGACGTCGACCTTTGAATCCGCTACTGGGCAGGAGGGTCAATTGGACAGCGTTAACTCGCCATCCGACGCCGTGACTAAAACATCGGTCCCCATTCTTAAGCAAACTATCTGGACTGCCCCATTGCCGAGCTCCATGCCGAATATTCCAGTCAGAGACCGCGTGTATCTCGCCCACTTCATGTCGCAGATGATCGACTTGATACCTGGCCTCAAATACCTGGGGAAGATAGCCATCCAATCAGAACCAATCCGTTTGTGCGCAAATGCCCTGGCTGCTGCAAACCTCGCCAATCGCGGTGGTAGATTCTCCAAAGATGAAGCTGGCCGCTGGGTCCCCATGCAAACCCACTACGGCAGAGCGCTGAGCTTTGCATCCAGGAGCATGGACGCAATCCAGAGTAGCCCGGGAATCTTTCCAGGCTGCCGTATCGTCATGTTAATTTTGATGCTATGCTACCAGCTTGAACTAGGCTGCATTGGAGAGATATATCACGCACTATCTGTACTTGATTCCGCTGTTTTCAGTAATAGAGATGCAATTCTCTCGCTGGAATTTGGCCCTGGCTTGGTTCAATCCTGGCTGGGCCTTCGGTCCCTCTGTGAGGGGACGCTTCAGCCTCTTGCGTTATTTAGAGGAGAGTCTCAAACAGAGCATGAAGTGTCAGAGCTACAAGATCTGACTACTGGGACATCGCAAGCGTTTGGAATAATAGCTGCCAAAGCCTATCGGATCAGTCGTCGCATTTTGCTCTTCAGATGCACGGGCGATAATGAGAAATCACCATCGACCATAGCGAGCAGGTTCAGTCAGTGGTGGTCGATTATCAAGTGTCAGGAAGCTGACGACATAACCGGGACACATGATTTAGGGAGTCATCTGTCTGAGGACAAACTCTTTTGCGAACTTGCACGCCTGAGAGACGCACTGGATATCTCAGAGGTACCTACAGGCCTTCCTCTCAACTTCGACCCTTCGGTGCCTGCTTCATGCACCACAACCCCAGAGCCTCTGTATCTGGCTGACCATGAGCAAGCCATGGAGCTGGCGGATTATGCTTCAGCACAGATTGTCTGCGATGAGAGTAACATACAGACCCTCGGATCTCCCGCATTCCAGCGGAGCCCGTCTCGTAATCCGTGGCTTCATCTGCTACTCCGCATCGCAGCTGGCTTGGACGTGGAGAAGTGCTTAACTCGCAACAGGTATCGCCAGGGGATCTGCAACTCCTTGCAGTGTGCCGTATTTCTTCTGCAGGACTTGGAGGCCGCGTACTTTCTCAGTGGCCTGTTACAGCGACTCATGGATGTAGGCGGGTCCTATGAGGATTGTTTCACTCCTCTAAACCTGTTGTCACAGTGCAACAAGTTGTTTTGCCAAGAGCTGATGAAGGGACGGACTGTCTTTATGTTGTGCCCTACGTATAACGCCTGGACTGCGAAGGATGTTCTCTTTTCCAGGGGAGATCATGAATGCTTTATTATATTTGGTCGGGATGCTGATGGACTGTATCTGAAGGACATGGTGGAGCTAGAGGAATCTCCTACTGGTAATTTAGACATTCTATAGATTATCTACTTCATTGCATTATCTTACGGTTTCTTTTATGGTTATCGTCATTATAAGACTTGAGGTATATCTATAGGCATCGGTATAGAGATCAATTCATCTTATGTCTCTTTATAGAGATATAATACATAAGCTAAATAATATTTTCATACTTTATAGGCCTGAAGCTCTTTATAACCCTTACTATCAGTACTGCGCGGTTGCCCTTGAACAGAATCTAGTCTGATCCAATTTCTAACCACTGCGCCTACGGCCTCGGACTGGTCAAAGGGACAAGTATGTCCAGCTTCATCTACAGTGAAAAGAGCGAGACGTTCGTCGCCTTTCCAAGTTCCACCCTGCCTGGCTTTCTTGCTATTGGGGCTGGAAGAGAGCTCTCCATCTTCGACATACCAGTTGCTGTAGCGCTGAGCCCGATACCAAGCCTGTCGACTCCAAGGTTGTTCATCGAGGAGCCGCATCTGGCCCGGCGTGTTACTAGAGTAAATGTCAGCTTCCCATGTTGCATTCTCATTTATTCATACTGTGTCAACGAGTCAGTGGTGAGGCTTACATGATAATATCATTGTTACCGTTAATGAATAGCACATGGATGTCAGTCTCGTCGAGTAACCACGTTAGTTGTTTCGTGGTAGGAAGGTAAATAGTGCCTTCGGTGTCCCACTGTCTGTTCAAATCAAAGTCAATGAGCTCAAATGCAACATCAGAGAATCCTAGCCGTTCTTGAACCCATGGCCTGTTGAGGAACTGAAGTGTTGCTCCGCCGTCCAAGTCAGAACAAATAGGTGGTTCAACGCATTTCTTTCTGCCTGTCATAAAGTCAGTGCTCACCTCCTGGAATCCAGACTTTACAGTAGTACTTACTGTCGTACGGGTTCCATCCTCCGGGCTTGACATTATCGAGAAAGTGTTTACCCACCGTCCATTCGCAGCGAGTGGCTGCTAAGTGGCAGACTTCTACGTCGAGGGTCTTGCGGCAAAGCTCTCCCAGGCGCTCACATTCAGGTACATGTGAAGCCATCTCCTCACACTCTCTGGTGCTCATAAGAGGTTCACTCCCATCCTCGCGCCAGTTCTGGCAGAAGAAATCGTAGTAGCCAGCACTTTGTCTAGTTCCATCGATATAGCCATCAACTATGATGGCCGAAGAGACGTTCAGGAGAGGAGATTCGTGGAGCTTCTCATTGAAGAGATGATGGAGGTAATAGGTGACGTAGTGGCCACCGAAGGACTCCCCAGCGAAATGCCATGGCTTGGAGGCAAGCTCAGGGAACACTTCGCTTACGAAGACAGATAGAAACTTTTCGAGTTCCTGGGCTGCCTCGTGGATATTCTTGGCCATGTTATAGCGACTCTTAGCTTTTGAGAACCCGACGCCAATAGGCTGACTGCAACCCAACTGTTAGTACTACTGTGTCTAAGCGCCAGCATGCTGAAAATGGACTGTACTCAATGAATAGGACATTAGCGTGGTCTGTCCATGAATATTTGTTGCGCGAAGTAGAGTTGCCATCTTTGTTGACAGAACATGGCCCAATATCTTTGAATAAGCCAAGCTCGCCAGTTGCTCCGGGGCCGCTTCAAAGAGCGATTAGCATCAAACGCTCCAAGCATGGGGAGGGGTTCATCTTACCCGCTCATCCATAGGATGACCGGGGCGTCTTCTGGCTGGTTACGACTCTCAAAATACCCTAACTATTAATCGTCTTGGCTGTAGTAAGTGGAGTAGCTGACGTACAGAAAAACATGGACTTTTCCTCCGTCACGCTGACCGTTCCTGTCCATTGCCGCGACCCCGCGTCACAAATATCCGAGGACTGCGGGGTGACACTGAAGGTTGGCTTCTCCTCCTGAAGAGCCGCCAAAGCCCACTGAAAAGGGTTGCCTCGAACGCCTGCGATGACCTGGAGGAGGGCAAGACCGCAGAGTGAGAGCATGGCGAAAGACACGACCTTAATTCGGGAGTAAAATGGGCTGGTGACTGGTACTCTGTTAGACCGAATTGAACAAACTGATTTACTGAGAGCTATAAAAGTCGAGTCTCACATTAATTATTTATGAATAGATCTAATATTTACATAATAATTACTTACCTTACCTTTCTATGGGAATGGTTGGCCTTTCTTCTTTCCTTATCAGGTCTCTCGTGGATCTGCGTAGGCCATATTCCAAGCGGCGCTAGTCCCGAAGAGGTCCTCGCAAGCGTCCTGGGTCTTCGCTCCTTCACCCCCACCGACGCTCCCTTTAACATCCATGGATCGGCTAGAATTAGGGCCGACGAGCAGCACATTCTCACAGCAACTACATTCGATAAGCCAACCTCGCCGCAATGATAGCATCACATATCACCAAATGCACACTCTTCGCAGCCATAATAACCCTTGTGGGTGGGCAGGCTGTGTTGTTTCCCAGCCAGAGTGAGTTCGCAGCCTCAGAAACACCTGGACTGCCCTCGTTCTCAGTTCGAGCCAACAACGTAACGGCCGCCGTATGCAACAGCTCCACGCCGGGCGTGTCTGGCTTTATCGATACTCCGGAAGATGACTCCCATGTCTTCTTTTGGCTTTTCGAGAGTAAAAACGATTTCTCCAAGGATCCCATCATCTTCTTTATGAGCGGGTGCGTTATAAGTTGGATTCTAGTTAAAAACAAAATCACTGATTAAACACACGACACAGAGGCCCTGGGGCTTCGTCAACTGGATTCGGAAACTTGATGGAGTTAGGTCCCTGCCGTGTGACGACTGATGGAAGCGAGACTGTTGATAACCCCTACGGTTGGAACACTAACGCGACCGTGCTATTTGTTGAGTAAGTAATGCTGGCGAAAGATCAATTCTGAGACAACGTTCAACACACCATGCTAAACCTTTGACAGCCAGCCAATCCCTGTCGGCTTCTCGTATGGTAAAACAATGCCCAAAGGGCTTGCTGAAGCGAGCAATGCTATGGATCGCTTCCTGCGACAGTTCTTTTTGGCCTTTCCTGCCCTGGTTGACCAAGACTTCTATATCGCGGGTGAGTCCTACGGTGGCTCCTGGGTTCCGGCTCTCGCTGCAAACATCGTCGAGAGACAGACCCGATCCGATTCCCAAGAGGGAGCTGCCGTCCGCTATCCGGGCATGCAGAGGACTTTGGCTACGGCTCGACCGAGGGATATCAACATCAAAGGCATCATGATTGGAAACGGCCTGGTCAAATTGCCTATTCAGAACCCTGCTACTCTGGAAGCCGCATGCAGTGGCCCGGATTCCATCCTCAACTCATCGCAATGCTTGGAATGGGCGCCGCGATCTCTGTGGTGTGAGCAGAATCTTGTCGTCTGCGATTCGCGAGGCTGGCTATCTGATGATTGCAAGCACGCCCAGAGTCTGTGTAACGAGATGAGTGATTTAGTCACCGGCGAGATGGGCCGCAACCCTTTTGATTGGAGACGTGACTGTCACGGAGATGCTTTGAGCTGCTATCCGGAACTCGCAGCAGTAGTGAAATACCTCGATCGAGGGGATGTTAAAAAAGGACTTGGCGTACCTGCTGATAAAAACTTCACGGGCGTGTCCCAAGATTTATATGACCAGTGGGAGGCGATTGGGGATCTCTGGAAGCCGAGCGACCATTACGTCAACTACCTTCTTGACAAGGTAAGTCAAACCACATCCCGAGTTTGCAAACACACACTAACGCCTTGCAGAACTACCGTGTTCTCATCTATGTTGGCGACAAGGACTGGTACTGCCACGCCGCCGGCATGCGGCAGCTTGTCAACCACGGTCTGGTGTGGAACGGGCAGCCCCTCTTCAGATTTCGTGAGCTGACGCCTTGGTACTCTGGCGTGAAAGTGGCCGGTCGGGGAAAAGCGTTCCAGGCGCTAACGTATGCCGAGGTTTATGGTGCTGGGCACCTCGTGCCTTATGACAGGCCTGCAGCTTCATTAGCCCTTATTAACGCGTGGGTGTCACAGACTTTACCATGGTAGGGGCCAAGTATATATATATATGTTGATATGAGGATCAAGAAAATATTAAACTTGTTACTCAAGAGCAAAATGTCGTTGTAGAGCAATACGCGAGATATGGCCAGCGGGTCGCTGATGACAATGTAACCCAATGAGATACTTATTTTCAGCATATCATGATATAAGCCATCATACACTACGTCAAAGAACACAATATAAGCTTATTGTATATATTAGCTAATGTTTTTCTTAAACCTATGAAGCCTTATTGGTTTATGCTAGAACTCAAGAGATAGCTCTTTATAAATAGCTTAGCTAATACAGGTAAATATACCTGTTAGCTATTATATTACTGTCAACCATAAGCCTTCAGGGGTCAACGGGATAGGGGTGCTTAAATTGACCCCTTTTGGTATTTTCATGCTGGTAGCTCCGCTCCAACTGTTGTAGGACGACCAACTTCGATCCACCGTAGATTAGGCTAATACGTAGTCGCTGGGTACAAGAAGTACTGCTAGATGGACCGTCACTCTTCTCTATCAAGCTTCCAAGTCCGTTTACTAGCTATTGATTCAACCTAGCATCACCAACCTAGATTTCTCGTATCGCAGCTGTGTTGTGCTTCAAGATGAGTACCTTTTCAATCTTTACGTGAGCACCACGTCACTGTGCCCCGACGAACACCGCACCTGATAGCGTATTTTAGGCTCTTTTATTCCGGGCTTACATTTGCCTACATCCTTGAAATATTCCTTAGTTTGGCAAAGCTTGGTGCGAAAAAGCCGGAATACAGGAAAGTTTGGTACTGGGCCAATTTTATCTGTGCTGTAAGTTTGACTATTCATTTATCATCTTTCGGAGACGGTCGTTGCTGATCATTAACGCCTTAGCTTGCCCATATCGGTATCATAGCCATCTGCTTGACTATTGCTCTACTCCCAGATACGGAAGATGCAGCTCGTTGTCAAACGTCTTATCTCCTGCTCATTAGTACTGGCGCTGCCTCATTGGCCTCCCTGGCAGCCATAATCTTTGACCATGGAGAGACATTGCATGCGCTTTACACGCTCTCTGGAGCTTTTGCGTGGGGGGCACTGTGTCTTCTAGTGCCCGATGCCGGTAGGTTTCATCTGACGATTCCATTTCTCTTTCTCTTTGCCTTGATTGCAATTCTAGGCACTCCTTATCAGGTCCCTGACGGCGCCGGCAAGCATCCCTTGACCCAAACGCCATTCTTACCAAGTATCACCCTCTCTTGGCTCGACCCTTTACTGAAAAGGGCGACCCGCTTCGAACTATTGACGGAGCATCTATGGCCGATTGACGAGAAGCTTGGCGAACCTTATGCCTTGACAGAGGCCGACGCGTCTCTTCAAAGATGGCGTTTTCTTCTCCCAAAGGGATTAGCTAGGATACTGCTCCTAGAATGCACTGGGCCATTGGTTAGGAGTGGACTGCTAGAGATTGTCGGCATCGTGACGGTCTCTCTTCAGCCCTTTCTGCTAGGTGCGCTTCTCGAGCAGCGCCGCTACACTTTTGTAATTGCCTTGTTCATTACTGGTATGGTTGGTGGCGCAGCAAGGGCACATGCGCGTTATCAGCTGCGCATGGCTGGTATGGGTTTGCGAGCAGCCTTGACGGCTTTGATTTGTGATAGAAATCTCGAGATTTCGAGCGCAGCCAGTGTCACTAATACGCCGGACCCCGTCATTCTTATGGAAGTCGACCTGCCGCAGGTTTTTGCTCTCGTGGAGGCATTTCATACTACCTACCTAGCACCTCTGCAGTGCATCATCGGCTTCATCGCGCTAGCATATATTCTCACTTGGCAAAGTATGCTTGCAGGTTTTGGTCTTATGGTAAGCCTTGTCAAGCTGGACACTTTCATGTAAAGCTACTAACTATTTTCCTTCAAGGCTATCGGCGTACCTCTCTTCATGCTGCTTATGTCTCTTATTTCGCAACGCCTCTCCAGCGTCATGGAGGCCAAAGACGCGAGAGTCTCCACAGTCAACGAGATGCTGGCGCAGGTCCGACAAATTAAGCTCCAAGAATGGCAGTCGTTCTTCAGTGCAAGGATTGATGGGATTCGGGCATATGAACTGATGGAGGTCGGCCGAGTAGCGATTCTCAATGGCGCTTTGGTAGCCCTATCTACCATCATACCCACAGGTCTAGTCGCCGTTACTCTGGTGACTTACGCTGCCATGGGCGGTCAGCTGACCAGCCAGGTTATGTTCCCAGCTCTAGCTTTCTTCTTCAATATCAATAGTGGCTTGCAGGCTACTAGCCAGCTCGCTATGATATATCAAGCAGGAGTGATCTCCTTGGAAAGGATCAAGGATCACTTGATGCCTCTGGACGAGCCTATGCCCAGAAAACACTTAGATGCTCTTCCGGAGGGGCCAAGTGTTATTGTGGAAGAAGGGACTATTTCTACCTGGCAGTCAGGGAAGGGACAAAGGTTGCTCCTCCGAGACATCAACTTTGAAGCTGTACAGAAAGGCCTGACCGTGATTTCCGGTCCTCTTGGCTCGGGTAAATCGACCTTCCTCCGTTCGCTTATAGGAGATGTCCGACAACTCGACAGCAACATCAAGATAAGTGGTACTATTGCATATTGTCCTCAGGTTCCGGTCCTCATCCACGGCACAGTACGGGATAATATTCTCTTTGGCCTACCTTATGACCCCTCCTTTTATCAATGTGTTATTGATGCAACAGCTCTAAGCATTGACTTACCCCGTCTGGCCCATGGTGACCAGACAAGGCTTGATGGTACTGGTGCAGCCCTCTCCGGAGGCCAAAAAAGCCGAGTGGCTCTTGCAAGAGCTGTCTACTCCCGACGCGATATCGTCATCCTCGATAATCCTTTGGCTGCTCTAGATGCCAAGGTTCGAGCAGAAGTTATTGACCAGGTCTTGGGCCACAAAGGAATCCTGCAAGATCAGATTCGCATCGTCACTAGCTCGTGTCAGCCACTGGTTGAGGCAGCTGACAGGGTGTACACTATTGCCGATCTTCGACTCTTGCAAGGCGCTGAATTCATTGAGGATCCATCTCTTACAAGCTCCATCGCGGAAGACCTTTCAAGGACTGAGGAGCTATTGATTAGAGATGAGTCACTTGTTGTGCCACCTACCAGTCAAGTTGGCTGTGGAACTTTCGACGTCAAGTCTATCGCGACCGTACATGTTACAGATACCACAGAGGAGGCACCACTTTTGGGGCGCCATCCTACAGAAGTCCTCGCCAGCGGACAGCCAAACGTCGAAGGGGTGCCGCTTCGGGTATACATCAGTTATCTGGGGATGGCAAACAGAGGAGGTTGGTATGTTGTAATTGTCCTCGCCATCATGGCCAAGCTCGCGGATGTCGCTGCTCTCTTTGTTCTGAGGTTGGCGACCGAAGGCGCTGAGGGTTTCCATTTTCTGGGGGTTTTTACAGCACTGAGCTCAGTGGGATCCATTCTCTCATTTGTCTTTGTTATGGCTGCGTATTTTCTTTGTCTTATTCCTGCCTCTCGTCGCCTCCACGATCGTCTGACTAAAGCGGTGTTGGAGAGCCAATTTCGCTTTTTCGATGACAATTCACCCGGACAGATCCTCAGCCGCTTCACAAATGACATCAATAAAGTCGACTCTCAGCTTAATGCGGGCCTCATTCGGTTTGTGATCGCGGTCGTCATGGCTCTAGCACCCATCGCTGTTATCATCGCTACCGTCCCACTCAGTATTGTCTACTTGATTCCCCTCGGGTTCCTATACAAGTACGTCCAGGCGTTCTATCTCGGCGCCAATCGACAGCTTCGAAGACTCGAGAATGCCTCTCGTGAGGCGATCATCAGTGTCACAGAAGAAATGGCCACTGGTGCTTCCATCATCCGATGCTTCAATCAGGAGCAGCTTTTTAAGCAGCGCGCCAGAGATGCCATCGATGGTTACAATATCACCTCTGGGCCTTTTCAAGCCCTGAAAGTCTGGCTGGACTTGAGGCTTCAGCTGCTTGCAAGGTATGTCGTCGCAGGAGCGCAGCAGGCATCTTACTTCCTTGTTCTCTAGATACTAAAAGGTTATATCATAGTCTCGTTACTCTATTTTCCGCGACACTCATTCTATCTCTGAATATTCCATCCGGTACTCTGGGTCTGGTCATGAACTTTGTGCTCCAGATTACCAACCTTTTCAATAGCCTTGTCGAGGTTCGGGCAGGCCTCGAGGCAGATATCACCTCGTACGAGCGTATCCAGATGTATAAGGAGAACCACTCTGAGGAAGATGTCGATGTCAGCCTCGATCCTCCTTCAAACTGGCCTTCGGAAGGGTCAGTCGTGTTCGAGTCCTACACTGCCTCTTACAGGCCCGAAGGAAAGCCTTGTCTTAAATCCCTCAGTCTATCTATTCCTGGGGGAGACCATGTCGCCGTCGTTGGTCGAACCGGTGCTGGTAAGTCGTCCATCGTCTTGGCCTTACTACGAGCGATTGAAAAGGATTGCACGCATGGAAAAATCTGCATAGACGGGTTAGATCTTTCGTCTCTTAGTCCGGGGGCGATCAGAAGACGTATCGCTCTCGTTCCTCAGGAACCGGTAGTTATTTCCGGGACGTTGAGAGAGAACCTTGATCCTCTGGGCGACATCGAGGAATCTGATCTACGGAGAGCACTGGCTTCCTGTCAGGTAATTGAGATACTCGGGATTCTCCAGGATGAGGACCCTCTCGAGCATAGAATATCAAGATCAAAGTGAGTGTCGGCAACTACACTCTGCTTAGTACCTATAGGATCGAAAGAACCTGAACTAACATATTCAACGATCAAGCCTGTCAGCTGGACAAACACAGGTTCTTGCACTGGCTCGAGCCGTCGCAGCCAAGTGCAAAATTATTATCTTAGACGAGGGTAAGATTACCCACCACACCTGTATTGTGTGAAAGCCAGGATCCGGGAACTAACTGATCGCAATCACAGCGACGGCCGCTCTTGACGCGAAAGTAGCAACTGCTGTGCGGAAAGTGCTTAAGTCGAAGTTTGGAGGCTGCACTATGATCGCCATCACTCACGATATGGATTCTGCTGTAAGTCAATCTTTGTGTGTTGTTTATGTTTGACAAATTGTAACATTTTCTAGAAAGCATATGATCACGTCCTTGTTATTGACCACGGGCAGGTGGCCGAATATGATACTCCCCAGGCATTGATACAGAATGGGAGGCTGAGCTTTGTATCTTAAATCTACAGAGAAGGTCGCAAGTTATGATAACCGCAAATGTCGGCACGAACTGCAGCCCCTAGGAGGTCCTCGTAGAAAGATCATTTGCAGTAATTAAATGTCTGGTAGTTTGAATTCTATGTATATACAAGTAGATCAGGCAAATTTTTGAAAGCTTGGTGTAACCACCTGTAAACAAGCAGTGAAAGCTAATACATGTATTATCTTAGTCGGTTGACACTCGAATAATAGGAATCTTGTAACCCGTGTAAGCATTGCCATCCATATAACAGCGTGACAAGTCATATCCTGGGTAGACCAATATCAAGCGCTGTTTGCATGTCCAAAAGTCGGCGATCTGGTTGCTTCCGAATTTGCACTGTAGATATTCATATCCTGCCCCTTCTGCGACCTTGCAAACCAAAGGCGGCGCACCTTGGCCCTGAATCATGACAGCACCGTAGGGGTTTCCACTTCCAGGATAGAAATTGTACGAAGCAGACTGGCCAGGTGCAGCGCCAGGTCCGTTGAGTGCTTTCACTTCGCCAGTTCCCTTATTTATGCTAAATTGCTGAAGGCTGGAGGGATCAGATTTGAAGTCCAAGTAGAATGAGGTGCCTTGCGAGGACTCAAGGGAGGTAAAGCCAATCCCGTTTGAAACTGCCAGCGCGGGGTCGTTGCTACCAATTGCAATCAACTGAACTGTCTGGAGTGGCTCGGCTATTACGGTCTTTGTGGTAGTCTCGGTGACGGTCTCGGTAGCGATGGTGACATCGTCAGTGACGACATCGATAGTCTTCGTGACTTCTTCCGTGCTGTAGGTCTTCAAGACGACAGTGGTCTTAACAGTCTGAGTAACCCAGGTGGTGTCGACCGTCGTCCTGACGGTTGTAGCGCGTGGGATCTTCACGCGGATTATCTTGGAGACGATAGTAACCCGAGGGCCGTTGACTGTCTTGGAAGTGACGCCGATACGGGAGCAAGCCGATGAGTATTGAGCGGAGTTTGTGCATATGTTGTCGAGGTATTCTGGGATGCGAGGTGCAGAGCGTTTGTGCTTGAAAGGCGGGTTGACATTGGCATCCTGGGTCGTGAATGTCGCTGTAGCCTGCTCGGTTACGAATTTGGTTTGCTCCACGGTCCGCGTCACGACAATGTTTTCTGTAACGGTTTGCACGACTGAGCTTACGCTCGTAGCGATGGCGGACGAGGTACTAGTAGCGGTGATTGACTTTCTGACGGTTGGAGTCTTCTTGGTGATTGTAGTTGTTTTGTAAATGGTGCTGTGTATCTCTTGTCAGTTTTTGCACCATCGGACTGCGCTTGGATTCCGTACGCCTTCTTGGGAGTTATTGTAGTGACAAGGAATGCCTTGCAGTCAGAGGTACGCTGCTTATTGTTGGGCTGCGCAACAGCTGTAAAAGCGCTTCGTTAGCTAATGGCACGAAATCATTAGTAGATTAACATACCGTTATAACATGCATCAGGACTTCGGATAAATGGGTTCCAGAAAGCAGCGTCAGCACCTGCGACGATCATGCCCAACGGCACGAGGACTTCAAAGAACTTCATCTTCGCGAACTTGATCCTCAGCCGACAAAGAGGAGTTGACGAAGAACGACATGAACATGGGCGCCACAGGCCGACGAGTTATTAAATAGCATCGGGTCAGCCTCCCCTGTAAATCGTGGCTACCGCTGAGCTGGTCAGTGTTGAAGCTATTGATTACAATCTTGGATCTATTGAATTTGCTTCGGGGTTCTCGCGGTCTAGATCGACGTGTTGTCCAATCGATCGCCGTGGTTGACGAAAATATCCACCGGACTCGCGCTATTGTACATACCGCTACAGGGATATTCAGCGCCACTCAGGGATGCATACTAAAAAGAAAGGCCTAGAGCCCTAGATTGATCATACGGTGATAATTTGGCTGGCCAGCTGATAATTTTGTTACCAGGGGCATGTGCAGACCCTGAGATCAAAGAAAGAAGAATTCATCAATGCCATAAGATAAGAAAGCTCCAAGTTCAATCGTATCGTATACAGTTTGCACGCGTAGCTATAAATATTAAACGTGTTGGGGAAAATGGTTCTTATTTTAGCTCACTTTACTGCAACTATGGGCCTCTGTGTAGTACTACTGCGCTTCGCTAATCTCGGCTAGATTGAGTATGTAAGAAATCGGGTTAATTCCGACGTCCAACTGCGTACAGGGTCATCAAGAGCCAACCCGAGACCGTGGGGACCATCTGGTAGAATCAAAACCTGAGCCTTTCTCTTATGAGCTGCCATGGCTTCAGCAAACATGAGAGTGTTTTGCACCGGAACCGCTTGGTCGTCGAAGGTATGGAACAAAAACGTCGGAGGCGTTGTGTCAGAGACCAAGTTCTGCGCTGATAAATCGTGCAATTCCTCGGCTGTCGCGTTAGGCCCGACGAGATTGTCGCGAGAGCCGGCATGCGTATAGTTGCCTTCTAAGGTAATAACAGGATACGCGAGAATGCCGAAATCCAGGCCAGCGTTGGGGTTGGTGAGGGTTGTGGATGCAAGGTGACCGCCTGCTGAGAAGCCCCAAATACCAAGCTTGTCTATCTTGGGGTTTTCGTGGCGTATCTTCTTGAGAGCAGCAAAGACCTCATTCTCGGGTTTGGGATAGATGGGTGCAGTGGCATTAAGAGTCGTGGTATAATCGAGAACCCACGCATCGATACCAAGTTCATTGAGGTATGCCGCCGGCTTGTAGCCTTCCTTGACAATAGAGACATGGCTATAGCCGCCACCAGGGCAAATAAGAACGCCGGTGCCCGTGGAATTTGCCACCAGGAAAGCTGTGAGCTTTGCGATATCGAGTCTATCGAGTTGGTGAGCTTTAGTGACATGAGGCTATTATGCCAGAATGGACAACTAGGGCGCAGGTGTTTAACTAACTTCATATTGTCTCTGTCTGGGGCCAAAGCGGCTGTGTTAGGAAGCTCAACAGACTGCCTGGACATCATCTTGAACAAGACACCACGTTAAGATATATGTCCTATTATCTGCAGATCACTTTGGGGGCGGGACGTGTTTGGGGTTTCGTTCTGAATTACCCCGCGATGTCGAAACTCAACTGACCTTGAACCCTTGTAACCAAACTTCACTTCTATTCGTCCGGCTATTCTGTTAAAGCATGCATCATTATAAGTCCATGGATAAGAGATAATAACTTATGGTGATCTTTGGATTATTGGCGGAAAATTGTGGGGTAAAGACCCTGTTAACCAAAGTTATTGGTTCATAGCCGGCCCTTCACTGAGCAGGGTCTCCAAACCGCGATTTAATGATTAAGCTGTGTTTCGGTACTGAGGCCAAGTCTCCGGCACTCGAAGTATTGAAGGTTGAGGATACACATTGGAAACGGGATATTTTAGCCCCATTGACAGGGATTATGCCACCTAAACATTGTACAGTCCGCATGCAGTGTAAGGACCAGCGCAACCATTTCGTCAAGAGGTTGTTGTAAACTTTAGACACAATAGGAGGCATATTCAGGACATGTGGTGAATAACTGTGTAGATCGCAAGATAACAGTATTTTAGAACTATATGCAAGCCAGGATCCGTTTCTGTAGACTGAAACGAATATAGACAATAAATAAAAGACCCATAATCGACATACCACCAGCATAATAAGCAGCAGGCCTGAACACCGAAAGACTGTCATTGTTATCCCCGGCAAGCGAGTAGATTCCCGAAGCAATAGGTGTGCCCTGAGATTCTGGTTAGTAAAGGGCATGAGTAGGAGATATATATGCAACATACGAAGAAGAATCCGCAGAACCAAGTAGTCCAAACAATAGGCAAAATGCCAAGAGTATTCTCTGGTCCCATTGTAGAGCCGAGCATGGGAGGAACCAGACTAAAGAACGCTCCACAGCCAATGCCGTTGAAGACGAGAAAGATAGAGAAGATCCCAACCGAAGATGCTAATGGCCACACGACGAGTGAGCTGAGACCAATAAACAGAAGACAGACAATCAAGCTGTTCAAAGGGCCAAGTAAGTGGTCTGCGGTATAGCCCCCGAGGACCCGACCAACAGTGGAAGCCAAGTTCCAAGCCGCCAGTATGATAATCGCAATCTGATTGGAGTAGCCCATGGATCGGGTGAAGATGGGAATGAAGTATGGAGGAATAAATAAGGGAAAACATGACAAAGCTGTCCCGGCGATAATAAGGAGAAACCGAGGTTCCCGGAAGCGATGCCTAATCATATGGTCAGCAGGCTATTGGGAGAACCAGCGATCCGGAATGCACTCACCACTGAAGCTTCAAGCCGGCACTCATGGATCCCTCGGGCTGTTGAATGAAGTATGAAGCTGGAATACAGACACCCCAGAGCATGAAGCCTAGAATGCGAAATGTCCAAGCGACATCGACTTGTTTCACGAGAAGGTTCGTCGCAATGCTCATGACAGCTGCACCAAGGCTACCTCCTCCAAACACGATACCCATAGCCAGGCCACGGTGTCTCTTGAACCACCTCAGGGGAGCAGTCGAGCATGCCTAGGAATATCAGTAAACTCCCATATCCTTTTCCAACCCAAACTTACAAAGATAGATAGTCCTCCTCCAATGCCAAAGATCACACCGTGGAAGACAAAAAGAGCCCCAACATGCTTTGTCGTCCAACTGGCTAGAAATTCACCCAGGCCCATCAAGACGCCACCAGCTAGAGCAGTCTTCTGGTAGCCAAGCTTTCGAACGGCAATACCAGAGAGGATACTCAGTGATATCATGAAGGATGTTGCAAGCGATCCGACGAAGGTCAAGGTTGTTAGGTTTGTTCCAGTTACTTCGACAAGTCTGACTTGCATAATGCCCCATGAGTAGATCACCCCGAGGTAAACAAAAAGAGAACATGCTGCGGCTGCCACAGCTATCCATCCTTTAGGGTTATCGAACTCGACCGCCGGCGATGTTGGAGTGGATTCGCTCTCGGGTTGTGAGATATCGGTATCATTGCCCTTTTCGTTGTCCGACGAGGTCGATGAGGATGGCCAGTCTGGACCTGAGTTATCTTTCTGAGCTGACATACTTTATCTAAATGCACCAGCAGCAATCAGAGATATAATGATCTTTGTATGTTTGTAAACTTGGCATTGTCGTTCGAGGAAGTTCTCTAGTTAAATATCTGATCCGGCATCTGACCTCGGTTCTCACAAGAGCGAAACCGACGACGAGAACCGACGCCCTGAACCTGTCAACCCATCTCAGTGGGTCACAGCGTATGATACTGTTTGTCATGAGAATTCCATGACACGCCGACGGGCCGGAATCAGTCGGCTCGTCGGTGCTCGGCTGAAAATCCGTCTTTCCCGAGTTCCGGCGCTGATGATCGGTTTTCGGGTTTGACGTTTTATAAATGGACAGAGGAATCCTTTAACAGTATGAAGAAGCAACTTCAGCAAGGCAAAGGACTATCCGCTTAATTTACAGCATTGCACATTTTATTCTGCTTCAATTCTCTATTAATCGACATGGCGCCTTCAAAGACTGAGGACTTTGCTGAAGTCTCCACCTACCAATCATCCAAGCCTGCGAAACCCATGCATCAAGAAGGATGTTTGATGCACAGATCTCTTGTCCAACATCCTTACATGGTAGAGTCCGCGAGCGGAGTCGAGCTCAAGTTATCGACCGGCCAAACAATCATCGACGGTTGTGCCGGCGCAGCTGTTGCACTCATCGGCCACGGCAACGAGGAGGTCATCCAAGCCATTACCGACCAAGCTCGCAAAGTCAGCTACGTCCACACACAATCCTACACAACGGCACCAGCCGAAGAGCTTGCGAATCTTATACTGGAGGGCAATCCATATGGTCTTGAAAAGGCCTTCTTTGTTGGCAGTGGCAGTGAAGCTGTTGAGTCTGCTCTGAAGCTAGCTCGCCAATACCATTATGAGAAGGGCGAGCTAGACAGAGTGCACATCGTCTCTAGAAGGCAATGCTATCATGGAAATACAATGGCTACTATGTCCATCTCGACTAACAAAGCTCGCCGAGCTCCGTACCATGGTTTCCTATACCCTCATGTCTCTCATGTCTCACCTGCTTTCGCTTATCACTACAAAGACAACTCCGAGACTGAAGAGCAATTCACAGCGAGACTTCTGGTCGAACTGGAGGAAGAGTTTCTACGAATCGGTCCTAAGAACGTCGCTGCTTTCATCGCGGAAACAGTCGTTGGCGCGACGACAGGCTGTGTGGCTGCCCCGGCCGGGTACTTCAAGGGCGTCAGAGCCATCTGTGACAAGTACGGAGTGATCATGATTCTCGATGAGATTATGTGCGGCGTTGGTCGAACAGGCACGTTCTTCGCTTTTGAGCAGGAGGGTGTTGTACCTGACATCACCACGATCGCGAAAGGTCTTGGTGGTGGTTATGCTGCCATTGCTGGTGTTCTTATTCACAAAAAGGTCGTTGATGTCCTTAGACATGGCTCGGCTGCTTTCAACCACGGACATACATATCAAGCTCATCCTATCTCATGCGCTGCGGCATTGGCGGTGCAGAAGGTCCTGAGACGCGAGAACTTGGTAGAGCGATGTCGCCAGATGGGCCTTGTTTTGGAGAGGCTACTTCGACGTGAGCTAAAGCATTGCAAGTCGGTGGGTGATATTCGAGGTCGAGGTCTTTTCTGGGGCGTTGAGTTTGTTAAAGACGTGACATCCAAGCAGCCTTTTGATCCTTCGGCTAAGTTTGGTCTGTTGGTGCAGCAGATCGCCTTTGAGAAGGGTGTTGCGTTGTATCCGGGAGGCGCTACGATTGATGGTATTAATGGTGATCATATCCTGCTTGCACCACCATTTACAGTTACTGAAGATCAATTGGCCACTATTTGTCGGGTATTAAAGGAGGCAGTGGTAGAAGCCGAAACAATGACGCTCTCTCCATAGGTCAGACATTTCCTGAATTGTCTGTTTATGGATACGATGTCCAAAGTATATAGACTGTGCATTTTGTAAAATTGATACACCTTGATACCAATTTTGTGGCTATGGAATATCTTTCGTCCTGGGTCATAGTGCTTTGGGTTACTCGAGATTAATAGGCAAGAAATTGCACTCGATGGGCCAGAGACATTGAGCCTCAGGCTGTATCGACTCTACTTCACCTCTGCAAAGGCATCCAGAGCCTCATGCAACTTCCCAAAGGTCCCATCATGCCAACCCGCAATCTGAGCCCATTCATCCTTAGGCAGCGTAGCATGCAGCATCCTCAGCCACGCACCGACAACCATATCCGCATAACTAACCTTATCACCCAGCAAAAACGGGCCACTCACATCTCTCGTGAACAATCTCGCAAGATTACCGAGCATTTCTCTCAGAGACTCCATCACCTTATCCCGAGCCTCGCCCACTAGCGCAAAGTCGTCCCACTGTTTCATCCCCGCACGTCGCACAAACTCAGCCTTGCTCTCCTCCTCAGACGCTGGATCGAACGGCATCCCCTGAACGCCCAATTGCACGTGTGCAGTAAACGCCGCGTCGATGTTGAGATTGAACTTGGCGTACTCGGGGTTCTGCTTGTCGCGCCACTCGGAGAGAGGGACGAGGATGTAAGGATGCTTAAAGTCAAAGTCGAGCGTCTGAGTGGGGAAGAGATCGCCTCCACCAGAGGTTGGGTATGTCTTTTGTAGATAAATAGCGATGTCGAAGGAGTCGCCGACTACGGACCCAGTTGAGGGATCTTCAATGATGGGCAGCGTGTAAAAGTCTTTGCCGTCGTTGAATTTGCGACAAGCGGGGACGTTGAGGCCAGTGCGCACTTTGGTGATGTCTGGCAGGGCTACCCATGACGTCGAGTAGGGGACTTGCTTGAAGTTGAGGGCGAATCTGCTTTTCCAGGGGTTTGGGGAGAAGACGTTCTTTTCCACCGGCGGGCGGGCGGCGATGTCGTAGAAGACAATTTTCTTTGAAGACTCGGACATGATGGGTGATGGAGATGTAGAGGTGATGCAGTTGTCGTTGACGCCTGGAAGATGGGTCACGATGCGAAAATTGATACGTGGCTCGTTGATGATTGGCTTGGCTACGATGTCTCACACGCTTCATGGCAAGTCACCAAATCGGGAGTCGCCATAATTGAATCAATGCTTACATATGCAATAAATACTATTGGATTTTGTAATTTCAATTCTACCAAGAAGTGGTTTGCTCGTTCCAAAGCCTGGTTAGAGAATTGGTTGCCTCCAGCCCTATAGACTCTCAAGGGTGGATCCATAATCCTCCAACGAAGCTGAGGTTCGCAATAGGTAGTTCTTCAATGGGACATGGCATCGCCTGATGGTTGGCTGCTCTGACTAAGAAAATAATAACTGCAAGCTATGATGAACGGACTGCAGAGTATATCTAGGCGCATATTATATGCCGTCTTGTCAAGTCCACTGAGCTTGGTGCTGAGTAACAGATGGAGTCAAAGCACGCGGTCTGATTCGTCGGTCCGTAAAAAAGCACACAATGGTATAGGGTCAAGGCGCGGGCCAAGGCAAACCCAATGCCGAGCAGCCGGCTTGAACGATATTTTCATATTATTCGCTTGCCAAGCGCAATGCCTCATGAGCTTGACAGCAAATTGGTCCACAGATGTCACGGTCTTTTTTCCGCATCTATAACGGCGAGCCCGTAATATTGATTAGATGGCGTAAATTAAGAATGAGGCTATGTCTTGGCCACTGATATAAAGTCTATGCTCATATACCATGCTTCATAGACACTCAAATTTATCTTCATTTTGTGTATGTTATCGACATGTCAGTTAAATCAACCGAAAACTTCCCGCTTGCCAGATATAGGGCTGGCGGTGGACATCCGACTGGTCAGCGCAACGGTATAGAGGAAAATCTGGAAGAGTCCTTCCTAAGTCATTTCACCCAGTTATTCAACAAATATGCCGGACCCAACGGCACCTGGCGTCGAGACCAAATTGGTCTCTTCATGCACCACGTCCAAGTTGAAAACCCAGAAGGCCTGGCCAGTTACCTTGTCGATCAGGATGAGCTAAATCTGCCCGAACTCATCAAGTATCTCACATCACCATGCGGCAACATTCTCGAAATGGCATCTCCACAAGACCTGACCTGGCCATTGAACAACTACTTTATCAGCTCAAGCCACAACACATACCTCACAGGGAACCAACTTTCCAGCGACTCGAGCACTGAAGCGTACAAAGACGCCTTGCTTCGTGGATGTCGCTGCATCGAAATAGATGTCTGGGACGGTAAAGAACAGTGGAAGCCAGGATTCGGCTCAGAGGATGACGTCGAGAGAGAAGCCAAGGATACTTCTCGGGAAGCGGCGCCAAGGAAAATGGGCTTTGCAGATCGAGCCATCATCAAGATTGGGCGCTGGGCCATGAATAAGTTTGATCCCGTTGATCCTGACGGCAGAACGATTGATGATAGACTCTTGGATGTTATTGACGCCGAGCCAAGAGTTCTTCATGGCTTCACCCTTACCAAAGAGGTTCTTTTCCGCGACGTCTGCCAGACCGTCAAAGAGTATGCGTTCACCACGTCTGATCTTCCACTCATCGTCAGTCTGGAAGTCCACTGCTCTCCACTGCAACAAGGCGCAATGGTCAACATCATGGAGGAGGTCTGGGCTGACTATCTTCTCCCTATACCCGAGTTTGAATCCGATTGCCTGCCATCTCCTCATGAGTTGAGGAACAAGATTCTCATCAAGGTGAAGTACGTTCCGGAGGACAGCCAGGGAAAGGGCAAGGACACGCCTGATAGTACGGATGATGAGAGCATGCTCGAGGTTGTTGTGGAGGGAGACGAGAAGAAGGTCAAGAAGGTCAAGCCGCCCAAGATCATACCGCGCCTGAGCCGTCTTGGTATTCATACTCGAGGGATTAGTTTCAAATCACTCGAGGAGCCCGAAGCGTCGATGCCGAATCATATCTTCTCGCTTTCAGAGAATGCAGCCTTTGCGATTCAGAGACGCATGCCAAAGGCGCTCTTCTCGCACAACAGACAGTTTCTCATGCGGACGTATCCTCATGGTATGCGGTTTGACTCGTCCAACTACGATCCTGTCATTTTCTGGCGCGCTGGTGTCCAGGTCGTGGCTCTCAACTGGCAATCGTGGGACCTGGGCATGGTGCTCAACGAGGGCATGTTTATGGGCTCAGATGGATATGTTCTTAAGCCTGAGGGATACCGTCATGACCCGAGCCAACAGCATAGCATCGAGGAGTCTCACATCCCTAGTAAGATATTGGAGAGAGTGGCTATAACAATCATCGCAGCACAGAACCTTCCTTTACTCAACCGTCATGATGATCCCGCCAAGTTCATTCCTTACGTCAAGATCGGCCTACATACTGAGCCAGATGCCCTATCAGCGATGGTCGACGAGAACGCTACAGCCGAGCAAGTCAAACAAGTTGGGTACAGTGGCGAAACAGGCAAAAGCAAAGGTACCAGTCCGGACTTTGGAGGTGAGACGGTGGAGTTTCTCAACGTCGAAGGTGTTGTTCCAGAACTGGCTTTCCTTTCATTTAGGGTCATGAACGATGTACCTGGGCCCGATGTGATGGCTGCTTGGGCTTGTGTTCGTTTGGACAGGCTGAGGCTTGGATATCGGTTCTTGAGATTGCTGGATAAGGAGGGTATGCCGAGCAAGGGTATATTGTTGGTGAAAAGTGAAATCAGGGAAGCTATTTAGCAACAGCGCCGACGGGAAGAACAGCCCAGGCATGCCGTAATAGTAGGGGCTTTTAATGCTCTCAAGACTTATTCTGAAGTATATAAGATTGGTGAGGCGTCGAAATAAACTTCAAACACTCGCAATGCGATTTGACAAAAATTCTATAAACTTTCGTGCCATTATTGCTGCCTACGATGAGACAAACTTAGTGGTCCTGATGACGAGACGTGTTGTGAAACAGCGCTTAGTCATACTGCGTGGTGAACCACGCCCTGGTATCCTTGATTAACCTTATGAGTGTCAGGCAATCGCGTAGATTAGGGGTTTGAGCTGATGAGCTGATGGGACGGACCCTTGCTTTTGGGCTTCGGGGGCCGAGATGCCGCGGGTTGCCGCGGGGTCCCGTTAGCTCACAGTCTGGGCTGTTCAACGCAACGAGGAAGCTCCCATGATCTGCAAACGAGAATGAACGAGAACGAGATGCCATGTAGTGAATGCGAAAGTCGTTTACTGAACGAGACATCAACGAACATTTTGCTAGAACCATGCTAAACGTCGCTGAAACCTGACATGGTGGATAATTTCAGGGCTGAGAGTGAATTTCAGCCACGAATCTTGATAAGGGTTAGCTCCAGACTCCAGATGGAAGCTCATTCGATTTATGCATTGATGGACGTACAGTATTACAGGAGATGAAACCAGACCGTGTCTGCCTCGCGTATTTATATCTGACGCTGAGTGAGACGGGCTCATCCGTACTCCGTACATCCAGCCCCAATGAGCCACCCAACGTGTTTATTCGTATCCCCCAAATTACACCAACACAGAACAGGAATAGTCCACTCCAACATCCAACGAATGCCGTTCTCCCGGAGCGTCTCAACCCTTGCCTGATTCAGGGGACGCCCGCGGGGGACGATCAGCCAGACAAAGAAAATGGCTCGGGTCATCACTGTCACCCATCGCACGTGGCGGTCGTTTTGGAACATCATACGGTATCCGCAGCCGCCAATCACATGGGAGTCGAGAACAAAAAAGCCTCGAGGCTGAGTTGGCGCAGGGATTCCGATGACGACGCGTCTTTTTATTTACCGGCCGTTGCCCACTTCAATGAATTTAAATTAAAATCCTATATAAGGCGGGCAAGGTAAAAGGAGTTCTTTTTTTTAGTATTTTTTGCACGAAACTTTGCGCACGCGACGTATAAATACCGAACAAGGACCTCATTTTTAACACTCTCGTGGGGAATGTTTTCGGACAATGGCATTCCAGAATATCATTCAACACTTGCGCGCGCGCTTTGGGAAATATGAACGACTTTACGACGAGGAGCACATTGAGTTGGAATCACCACCTCACAAACGATGCGTCCCCAAACGATTTGGATTTCCGAGGTTCAGGAAGCTCACGGTCTATCTAATCCTGATCAACCTGATCATTCTCGGCCTATTAATTCATTCCATTCGCCCGCTCATCACACTGCTCATACGGAATAATGAGCTTTTCGCAATCAATTTCTCTGTCGACCATGCAGCACAGCCAGACGCATTTCAAAGGCCAGATGGGAAGAAGATACCGCGGATTCTGCACCAAACAGCGCCCAACAGCTCTATTCCAGAGATTTGGGCGGCCTCGCAGCAGAGCTGCCAGAAAGCATATTCTGACTTTGAATATAAGCTCTGGACTGACGAGGGGGCGCGAGAGTTTCTGAAGGAGGAATTTCCGTGGTATCTCGACACTTGGGATAATTATCCTTTTCCAATTCAGCGCGCAGACGCAATCCGCTATTTTGTTCTGTATCACTTTGGTGGGATTTATATGGACATGGACACATATTGCAACTCGTCCTTCCCCGTGGATCAGATCGAATCACTACCAGGAAAGGAGCACGCTTTATTCAAATCGACATTGCCGACTGGCATCACGAATGATTTTTTGATCGCGACCGCAAGGCATCCAGCTTTCGCATCGGCTGTATCAAGACTCGCCAGCTTTCACCAAACAACCCGCCTCTGGGCCCGTCTTCAACCTTACGCAGCTATCATGCTGTCAACAGGTCCTCTCTTCCTGACCTTGGCAGTGCAGCAATATCTGCTCGGCCAGCCCATTCTGCCATCACCAAACATAAACATCATAGACCCCGCGATGGTGGACTATTATATGACAGACTTTGAAACTGCGACATGGCATCAGAGCGACGCTCAGGTGCTCAAATGGCTCGGCGACAGGCCATGGACATGGTTCAGCCTAGGAATCATTGGGGTTACCGCCGGCATCTACACATTTAATTGCGTGCTATCACGAACTTTTACGACTTTTTATCGTAAGCTATTATAATACTCAGCGATTGCATTTCTCAAGAATAAAACAAAAATTTCAAATTCCCTGGCCAGAACGGGCACATAATTTCATCCCCCCTGTCGCACTGGTAATTTACTCGGATAAGCGGCACGATTACGTGGTCGCGGCGTCGCTCCTGTAATTTTCGGCTAGTTCCAAAGACAGAAATAACCGAAAAACTCAGGCCGTCGAGAAAATACGGGATGGCCAATTAGAACGTGAGCAGACGCGGGAAGCTGATGAATGGACCTGGTCCAGATCGCGTTGCTTGTCAGTTGACAGCCACGGACGTGGCTTAGCTGTCGTGTCACGACGACAATCAGCCCCCTTTTCATCGCATATGGAGGACCATCAGATGCATGACCATGGGGCTTCTGTAAAGTTCACTGAGAGTTTCAAAAGATTGGGGCATTTTATGCGCGGGCTCCGTGGAGTCGTGTTGCATAAAATTGCAACTTTAAATTGAGCTCAGGGTCCTTCCCAGCGACTTGGGTCAACTAAGTTTATTACCACTTTGTTGCCCGCCTGAGCCTTGAAATAAATGTCAATGACATAATTTACTGCCTTGGGTTTGTGGCTGGAAACATATTTGTTTATTAGGCTGGCGAATCTATGAGGCGTAAGAATTATTATGGCCAGTGATTATCTGCGTAGGACGAAACCGGTGACGGCTGTGTGAGAACAGAAATGACGTCTCAAGGGTAGATCTGCGTAGCAAAATATCGTTGTGTTTCGGGTTGTTCGGCCTTATCGAGGATTCTTGATTTATGCTTATTACAAAAAGGTCGTATCGTGTCCGTACGGGCTGTCAGGGTGACATGATAAGCAATAGTTGCTGTTGATGCAATTTCTCGCCAATGACGATAATACAGGCTCTTTGGGTTAAAATACGGATCAAATTTGAGAGCTGTTTCTACAGATATTCACAGATGGAGCATATGAAACCGCACAGGTTGTGACAACGTAGGCCTTTCATATGCACAAATTCATCAGTACTATTCAGTATTTGTGCTAATTCTTTCGGTTCATTCTATTGCAATATAATCTTTTCACGGCTTTGTAGCTTTACCCAGGTCTGCTTCTGTCCTCTCTACCAGAACATCAAAGATGCGCTGGACATGCTCCTCTCGGACCCTCTCAACACCTGTACAAACACGAATAGCAAACTTGTCATTGACTACCGTGCTGGTAAGGTAAAACTCTCCTGTTCTGTTGACCCATTCATAGAGCTCTTCCGTTCGAGCATTGATCTCCGCTTCATCAGCTCCCTTGACACGGAAAGTCACCAGGCCAAAGCGCGCGGATGTGAAGATGGTGAATAGATCAGGTCGACTGGCCAGCTTATCCTGCAGGGACTCACCAAGCGTAACTCCGTTTCGAATATGCGCTTGCAGTCCTCGGATGCCATAGCTGCGAAGAACGAACCATAGCTTGAGAGATCGGAAGCGTCGTCCAAGGGGAATTTGCCAATCACGATAGTCAGTGACCAGTTCATTATCGGAAAACTGGTTACGCAAGTACGGCGGCTTAATGCTCAGAGATTGGATAAGCCAGGCTCGGGATCGGACCCAAACAGCAGAGCAGTCAAAGGTAGTGAGCATCCACTTGTGCGGGTTGAAGTTGAAAGAGTGGAAGTCGGCCATTGGTGTAGTCAAAGGCTGATTCTCCTCGAGAAGGAGTGCAGATCCTGCATACGCGGCATCGACGTGGACCCAGATATCATTTTCTGTTCCAGCTGTAGGAGACAGCGCCTCAACGATGCCGGCAAAGTCATCAACTGCGCAAACATCCGTCGTGCCCATCGTAGCAGTCAGGTAAAAGGGCTCCAGCCCGCGGGCCCGCAACTCAGCTACCGTCTTGGCGACAGCACGACCAGTCATGGCAAAGCCGTCTTCTTCGGTGACGGGAATAGCGACGAAGCGAACACCGAGAACCTGGGCAGCTTTCTTGGTACTCGAATGAGATCCAGCACTTCCTAAAGCGACGAGTTTGCTTCGTACACCCCAGACAGCATCTTCATCCATGTCCTTGGTGACAGCAGCGAGATACTTATCGCGAGCAGCACACATAACAGTGAGAATAGCCTCGCTAGCACTACCGTGAATAACACCACCTCCGTGGGTGCTACCGCCGCTCAAATAGCATTCCGGAAGACCAAGAGCTTTAGCGAGCCAGTCCATGACGATTGTTTCAAGCTCTGTAACAGCGGGGCTGCAGATCCAGTTGAAATGGGCGCCGTTGAAGGTATTTGAGTACATCTCGGCTAGTGCAGCAGGGTAACTGCTTGAGCAGGGAAAGAAGGCCATGAACCGGGGGTTGGCCCAATGGGTGATTCCGGGAAGGATTTTAGACTCGATGTCGGCATGGATGTCGCTCCAGGCTTCTCCTTCAAGGGGGGCTGAGGATGGGAGCAGAGGGCGGAGGTAGCCTGGCTTCACATCGGATACAACACGCTGCGAGGAGACATTGTCGTAATAGTTAGTGACTGTATATAGTTAATATCAAGGATCAATGATTCAGTCCCAGAAGACTTACTCTCATCAATGGCTGTACGAGCAGCCTCACGAAACTCTGCGGAATCCATTGTGTCCGTGTAGATGTTTGAATTAAATGCTGTCTTGAAACTGAATGTCGAGTAGTGATTATGTCTGTCTGGTGTTGCATTTATATATCATTCAACAGAGACTTCACAAATATCGCGCTTGTTTCCGACATTGCGACGAAAGGTGGGGGAGCATGTCATGTAGACTCGGATCCAGTCACCGTATGAAAATTCCGTTTGGGGAAAAGTCTGTTTGAAGAGTCTCCCCAGATAATGGCATTAGCATGTCGCCACATTTGTGATGGACAGCCAGTCTCCGCCCTTCGTCTGACAAAACGAGACCCACCTCGGAATTATCACCTTGAGGCGTTCCGCGTTCCGAGCCGACGTAGGGTATTTTGATGGTGTTTTGATGATAGGACGTTTGACATATAACATTGTATCTTGCATAATGCAACATAGTCAGTCAGATTACATATTGCTCGTTTGTTATTGCCGTTCTGGGATATTTTGCATATGGAGGGACCCAGCAGCTCAGCTCCGAAGATCCAATGATCGCAAACTGTTGACATATATAAGGAGGTTATCAAAGTCCAACACCAACAGCTATCCTCGGAACAACCCTTGTCAACCAACTCAGATCTGTTGGTCTCCCTATGATGTTCAACCCGTCATCCAGGGTAAAAATAGGCTCTGATCGTCTTGACAATATTTCTCAGTGCTATCTCTCTGAGTGTCAAATACTTGGAGTCTAGATTGTTCAAGGAATAAGAATATAGGCAAACAAAAAATTGAATTAGATTTATAATTTGACTAAGCTAATATTAAAGACCTCCAACTCAGAACCAGGTAGTATCTCATCGGTATGGCGGAATACAGCTCTCCAGCTTGGCCATGGATTGGATAAGTTCCAACTTTGAAATGGCCAGGGATACTATTAATGAGTTCAAACAAACCAATCAGAACTTAGAGAAGAGCAACAGCAGCGGCACCAATGGCACCAACCAAGCCAGCGACCTTGCCTGAGAGGCTTCCAGCTCCGTTGACAACAACAACAGGCTCCGAGGTCTTGGCAGGCTTGGAAGCTTCAGTGCTAGCAGGCTTGGAGGTCTCCATGCCAGTATGCTTGCCAGTGGCAGAAGCCATAGTGGTATGGGCAGCGCAAGCTGTGGGCTCAACGAGAGAACCACCAGGGCCGTCGTAAGGGTTGTAGCCCAGGCACTCAGCCCACTCGGCGGCGCAGGTAGCGTGGTTGGCGTCAGGGGCAACGTTGCAAGCGTCATGGGCCTTGTTGCACTTCTCGAGGCAATCGCCAGCCTTGGCTGTCTCGGTGGCAGTGGGCTTGGCAGAATGCGAGCAGGCTGTAGGAGCGACGAACGATGCGCCGCCATAAGGGTTGTAGCCAAGACACTCGGCGTACTCAGCAGCGCAGGTAGCATGGTTGGCATCAGGCGCAGTGTTGCACGCATCATGAGCCTTGTCGCACTTCATGACACACTCATCAGCCTTAGCAGTCTCGGTGGCAGTAGGCTTGGCGGAGTGCGAGCAAGCAGTAGGGGCAACGTATGATGCGCCGCCATAAGGGTTGTAGCCAATGCACTCGGCATACTCAGCAGCGCAGGTTGCGTGGTTGGCGTCAGGCGCAGTGTTACACTTGTCGTGAGCGGCGTTACATTTCGCAAGGCACTCGTCGGTGGAGGAGGGATGAGGAGGGATGGAGTCAGTGGCGGTTGGGTAGATAGGAGATGAGAAGGCTGTGTCGGATGCAGCAGCAGGTGAAGCGCTTGAGAGCTGCGCAGCACTGAGCATCAGGCCGAAGAAGACGGAACGAGTGTTGGAAACCATTTTGATGGAGAAACGATTGTGTTTGCGTGCTTGAAAGGGATTATGGTGAGAGTGAAGTGAGGAATTACTTTACAAGGCTACACATTCGTTGGTATTTATAAAAGTAGGCGCCATGTCTCGTTGTTAGTGTCTCTCGTGTAGGTAATTTAAAATTACATCTGTGTCATCACAATTCCTCCGCCGCATTCTAGGCACTCGGTCACAAAGGTGCTTATATCGTATAGAATTTGTTCGTATTCGAAGTCGCTAGGCAAGATACATTCCTCTAGCTCAGGGAGATGAGACATTGAGCCAATCACGGCGCAAGAATAACAAAGGGAGGGCCGTAGGCTTTGTGGCGTTAGCCGCTAATATGCAGTGTCTCAGGAACACCCAGCCAAGTGCCGTGATCTCCCTGGATCTGGAGGAACAATTACGTCGAAATAAATACTGAGAATGGAGTGATGTCTTGTCTTTCACATCCCATCCGCGGTCAGAGTCGCGAGCCGGAAAATTACACATATCTTCCGAAAAGATTAGTAGTTAATAAACAGGTAAGCTCCGAAGAAGAATATCTGTCATGGTTATGAGCTTAATTCTCAACCTACTCATCGCTTGGGCAACCGTAACTTTCATTCCATTTATAGATCGCTCAACGAGTCACGTTGATGATCAGGCGCATGCCAGTCGATGATAGGGTGAATAAGTGTCAGGTCTGGAACATAGGGCTGGCTCAGACATGCCGACATCCGAACCGAGGCAATTGAGGCACAAATGCCCAAGCGCAATACGAACTGCTAGAGATCAACGCTGTCTAGCCAAACAACACTATAGCTATGCCAATTATATACCACGAGCCACATCAATCTGACTTTCTTCGTATCCATGAGTGCAATAATAAGACAAACTTATCATGGCGACTAAAGCTTTGGAAAGAGGTCATCTTATTCCAATAAAGCGGCCATCGGAAGATTCTTAACATAATAGCCTACTCGAACGAAAACAATGTTCTTATGGAATGTCATCGGAGACATACTTAAGGAGCTTATATAGCGATTGTCCTCTATGAAGCCCTTTCAAAGTCATTTTTGACACGTTGAGACAATTCTTCATCTGCCAACACCCTAATTGCTGTCATCGCAAGCCCTCTGGCACAATCCATAGCTGCTTTGTGAGCACCCTCCTTTCCAGCACATGTAGCAAAGTCTGGATGGTGTATAGATACATCTGGGGTAGTAGGGATAGCAAATCCACCATGGAGGCCCGGAACATGGTACGAAACGTTACCCATGTCCGTTGAAGCAGGGACGTTCTCCTCTGGCTTTATCTTCAGTCCCAGCTTGGCCATTTCCTCGACGTAAGTGTTTGAAAGGATGTTGTTTACTAGTAGGTCGCTGTATAATGGCGCTCTAGGTTGTATTAGTAGGGCAATAGGAGGTGAAAACGGTGAAACTTACGTCTCGTATTCCACCTGGCAATTCGCTGCTGCAGCTCCGGCCTCGAAGCAAGCATGCACTCTCTTGACGAGGTCACGGCATCCGGCCAGCGTGGGACTGCGAATGCACCAATTCATTCGAGTGTACTGGGGGATAATGTTAGGGACTGTGCCACCATCTTCGAAAACACCGTGCACTCTCTCATCTGGTCTAATCTGCTGTCGCAACATGGAAACGTTAACATATGCAGCAACAGCAGCATCTAACGCGTTAATCCCATTCCACGGTTCCGCACCCGCATGCGATGCTCGGCCCTTGAAAATGACCTTGCTCTTGTATGCCGCAATGCTTCTCGTCCCAGCTATCCCATTGTACACCAGCCCATCAGAGCTTGGTCCCGAGGTCATTGGATGCGACATCAAAGCTGCCGCGATATCCTGCGGGGGATCAAAAGCCCCAGCCTCAAGGAGCTTGATCTTACCGCCTCCGCCTTCTTCAGCAGGCGTTCCAATGATACGCAAGCGCCCGGGGAGCTTGGTCATCTGCAGAGCACGGGCGGCACTGACAAAAGCCGCGAGAGAGGATGTAGCGATGAGGTTATGGCCGCAGCCATGGCCGATGCCTGGAAGTGCATCATATTCAGCGCAGAAGACGACCTGACGACCTCCGGAGCCGAATGTTGCTTCAAAGGCGGTGTCGAGGCCCCATGCGTGGCGTTTGACTTGGAAACCGTGATTTTCGAGGAAGTCGGTTAGTTTGCCATGGGCAAAGACTTCTTGGTATGCGACTTCGGGATGGGAGTGGATGCTGAGGTTGACTTCTTGGAAGGCGGAATTGAGAGAGTCCAGTGTTGAAGCGATTATTGAGCTACACTGGTCGATGATGTCTGCTTTCTGTAAAGGCACAATATCGCCATGTGTTGGCGCGACTCGGCCAGGGGAGGAAGTTGAATCAATCACCATCATTTTGTCTGAGGGGACACAGGTATATTCTAAGCTACAGGACACCGTTGGATGCTTCTCACATGACATGCATTGTTATATACTACTCTCGACTCGCAGGTCAATGTGGATTTGTTCCGAGGAGTCTTGATTACCGGTTCGCGTCCCGGGTGCTGCCAGGCCGTTACCAGTACCCCGATATACTGGCCAGTGCCAAGCCACTGAAAGCAACCCCAAGCTGTTATCAACTTAGTGAAGAGGATCTTCAGAGCTGGGGTAAAGAGCCAAACCCTTTCTGGACGTGTAGCCGACGAAAGATGGCGGCGAGCTCCACTAAAATTGCCGACCAGTCTCATAAGTAAGGATCTCCTCACTCTGCAACTTCAATCACACATCCACTTACCTGTTCGTCCATCTTATGATTCCTCTTATCTCGCTCGATATTGCTTATTTGGCCATAATCATCGGCTATCGCTCCAAGAGCGGAAATATTAATGTCCTCATCTCCCTCCACTGCAACTTCACCAACGTCACTAGGCCGATCAGCTCCGAGATCCCGGAGCGGCTGCTGGACATGCCGAACCAAGAAGGTCAAATGCGACGAGATACGTCCTTTTTGCCGACGATGTCTACGTCTCAAGCTCAGCTGCGATTATGCACCCCGACTCCGCACCTTTCCTAAAGGGTCCCCAGCTGGAACGTTTGTCCACTCAAGCCTGAACTTTTCCCGCGTTGAGCCAACACTCCGTGGAGATGTATCAAACAAGCCTTTTTGTGGAAATCCTCGGCCTGTAAGTGAGGAGATATCACCCTCATTGAGCACGCCTTTCCAATGGGGCACTTACGGGATGGAGCTCGGCAGTGAAGAGATTGAAGCGATACAGTACTTCCGGGAGTCATTTTCGCCGCTATACATCATGAAGAAGCCAGAGTACTCTGCATTTGCCATTATGCTACGCCTCGCTACACATGATCCTCTTGTACTACATATGATACTTGCGATTGGAGGCTGCGGTATCGATTACAGGCACCAGTGGCATGAGAGACAGTATGGTGTATCGGCAGATGGTGTCCCCTCAAAATACCGAACACTTGGGCTGAAGCACTATTCCGAGGCGTTGCGAGAACTACACACCATATTGGGTGACGACGAAACAGCCGAGTCAACCAATCTTGATTCACTGACAAGCGGGTTGGTCCTCATGATTATGTATGAACAACTCCATGGCGATGCCAGATGCAAGGGACTTGCCAGTCATCTAAACGGGGCAGCGCTTATCTTCAAGCATCATTATGCTGATATCCTACAACGCGCCAGAGATACAAATCAGTCAGTTCCTCTAATGAGAACAACCCAATCAGGAAGTCCTCGGCATCTATCCCAATTTTGCGCTCGGCTGATAACAAGAATCTGCGGAATGGACGCTACAGCGGCATCTTTTGGACTCGGCGGACAGGTCACTAGGGTGCTCTGCAGGACCTTACCAGAAAGCGACGATAAGAGCAGTTTGCCGATGGGTCCAATCAAGAGACTGTCCAGTCTGCACGCTTATTCTGGACCGCTTTACCGTTTGGTCTGGGGTGACGACTACCCCGCAGTAGAGCTGGCGGATGATCTAGAGAATCAGCGGGTCTTTGAACTGTTGGAGGCTAGTGTTCAGCTACGGTACCTTATATCCGAGATGACGAGTCTAAAGCCAGTCGGTGGCTCAGGACTAGCTGAGGCTTTCACTAAGGTCGAGACCGCGATTCAGCAGACTAGCGAGAGATACGTGAACATTCTTGCCTTTGCGTCACGGCTCACTTCAGCCACTGATAACTCTCACTCTATGGTCCCGACCATACGCTGGGTAGTACCGATATACTACACCGAGGTCCTCGACTTTCTCCGCATCGCCAGGACCATACACCCTCCGCTAGAACTATCACTTAATGACGGCAGAACGATCCGTAAAATCATGAATCTAGCATTCCAAGCTTACCAACACGGAGGAGACGCAGCCATGGTTCGGATTGCCCGTCCACTATTCATGGTGGCGTTAGAGACTGATGAGGAGCTCCATGTTTCATGGATTCTTGAGAGATTTAAAGGCTTGGAACAGTTTGGGGAGCATTTTGCGCGCGCGGGTGACTTTTTGGAGAGGGTTTCGAAGATGAGGCCGGAATTGAGAACGAGTATCGACTTACGGACTGCGTTCTCGAATCAGGCTACTTCGATATGCTTGTGTCTGATGTAAGGGTTATTGAAGGACTAAATCTGAGCTTCGATAGTCTCAATTACAGAGACGCTTGTGAGATTCGATCTGCATCACCGTGTGTCTTTATGCCTTGTTTCCGGGGTACACTCTTTGGTATATCGGGACTTAGCCTATCCGTGAAACCACGACGTAAGCTTGCTATCGTGTACCTGATCGATCTATGATACCCTAGTACACTCCCCCGCCTTATCTCCCGTTTTGAATCCCCTCCCTTGTTGACAGGGATGTTGGCCGCCATTGGAACCTCTCGGCCTCATTCCGCGGATCCTCCACCATTTCCATCTGAAGTCTAGTCATAAAACTCTATCAAAAAGGTATGATACGGTACTTCAGATCTCTCATCAGCTACCCCGCACTTTCTCGTCGGCTATCAGAACCAATATGGCTAGTTCATCTCGACTTCCCAAGCCATGGTGATAGCTAATGTAGTATTCGGTTGTTTGTGTTGCAAACGACTTCTCCCTGTTTCGTCAACGATAGCTCAACCTAAGATAAGTTCGATATGGAGCACTTAAGATGCCCCTTTCCCCCCCTTCCGTTCTACATCATCAAACAAGTCATCAACATCAAATCGCCTCCCAATACCAAGCCTAGCTTCTACGCCGGACAGTCAATCTGCAACAATGACTAGCAAAGAGGTATCAGACACTGTTGACATCAAGCTCGAAGACAAGGAGCTCGACAAAACAGACCATGCCTCAGTTGCCAATGGAGCCGTCCTGGGTCGAGATCTAACACCAGAAGAGGATCGAAGAATCCTGCGGAAAGCAGATCTTCAGTATGCACTCTTAACCAACAAATCACTATCAAGACGCGAACTAATGTAAAACAGTCTGCTTCCTATCATGGCGTTTGCCTACCTCTTTCAGTTCCTAGACAAAACTGCACTCAGCTATACCGCCATCCTCGGCCTTCGCGAAGATCTTCACCTGAAGGGAGAAGAATACGGCTGGGCATCTGCAATCTACTACTTTGGCTTCCTCGTCGCAACGTACCCCATTGCTGGTATATTGCTCGTTCGATTGCCCATTGCAAAGGTCATCGCTGTTACCATGTGAGTATCATTGTTCTGTCTACCCAAAGGTAGAGTTCATTCTCTAACCGCCACTCCTAGGTTTATCTGGGGAGCCATTTTGATGTTTACTGCTCTGTGTCGCAACGCCAAGGACCTACTTGCAACTCGTTTCTTTCTCGGTGTGGCTGAGACTGCGATTGCCCCCGGTCTTTCTATGATTGTGGCTATGTGGTACAAAAGATCGGAGCAGCCATTACGCCAAGGTGCTTGGTTCCTCGGAAACACGTCTGCGGGTATTCTTGGTGGCCTTGTCAGTTATGGCTTCGGTGAAATCAAGACCTTTTCTCCTTGGAAGGTGAGTGGAAAATATCTTGGGATTGATTTGTTATGCTAACTCCTTTGAGGCCATCTTCATCTGCTTCGGAGCTTTGACGATAGCTGTTTCCATCATGGTTCTGCTTTTTCTCCCTGATACGCCTGCAAACGCCCGTTTCTTGACCAAAGAGGAGAGAGCTCAAGCCGTTGCTCGTGTTGAGGCAAATATGACTGGCATCAAGAATGACAAATGGAAGAGGGAGCAGGTTATGGAGGCACTCTGCGATCCAAACGCCTGGCTTCTCGCAGTCAGTTATCTTGCTGCAGTCATCCCCAACAATGGACTTCTGACGGTAAGTCGTGCTCTTGTGCCTTTATGCATAACGACTCACAGCTTTACAGTTCAACACCATCGTTATCCAGGGTCTTGGCTTCTCAGTCCTAAAGACACTCCTTCTCAATATCCTGCCATCTGTCTTTCAGCTGGTCTTTGTTCTCATATCTGTCATTGGAAGTACCTATCTCCCAAACACTCGGCTGATGTTTATGGCTTTCAATGTCATTGTCAGCATCGTTGGGGCTGTAATGGTGCGTGAGGTTGACCCAGCCCATAAGTGGACTCGCGTTATGGGGTGTGCTCTCGCTGTTTCCTTTACTGCAAACTTTCCCATGACCATGGCTATGGTATCAAGTAATTTCGCTGGCTTTACTAAGAAGACTACTGTCAGTGCTATGGTGTGTTGATCCCGGATCTGGCAGTACCTATCTGCATTACGCTAACTTGAACACAGGTCTTTATCGCATATTGTGCTGGGAACATTGTTGGTCCTCATCTCTTCTTCCCTTCTGAGGCCCCTGGCTACAAGTCGGGATTTCTGGCTATTATGATCTGCTTGGCAATTTCTGCTATTCTCTGCATTGTCCTGAGGTTCTATCTTATCTGGGAGAACAAGAAGCGGGATGATGCTGGAGATGCCATCAAGGGACCATCAGAAGGGATCAATCTTAGTGACAAAACAGATAGAGAGATCCCTCAGTTCCGTTATATCTATTAGCTAGACTGTATACTGTAGGCAGTATTGTATAAATACAATCTTAAATTGTAGTAGTACTTAGTTGAAAAAACAATTATGATTATGAATAAGTAAGCTTACTTAATTAAAAAAAAAGCTATAGATTTACCTTATTTAAGATAACAGCTTACTGTTAGCATTAGAGTCTTGAACTCGCTTTCTTCAGAGCACTGCGGGCGGCCAGGTGAGGAAGCTGAATCAATTATCATCATTCTCGTCTAAGTAGCTGCGTGAATGGGGTTATTATTAGCTACCTGCGCTCAGTCTGGGGTTTCCGCCTAAGATTTGTGTAAGTGACATAATTGCGGTTCAGTGCATCTCAAATGACATGGATTGTTATGTACTACTTGGAATTCGGATATCACTGTAGGCAATGGATTCTCCGAGGTTGAGACTGCTCGGCCTGGGCAAACCCAAGGATCAAATGTGACGAGATACATCCCATTTGCCGACAATACGAACTCCTCATGCTCAGTTGCGACTAGAGGCACAGATAGCTTTTGATCATTGCCGACGGTGCGCTACGACTTTGGGAGGGAGAGATTGATCAAATAGGGATCCCGGCAGGAAGGTACTGTGCATTTTAAGTACTCCCCAGGTCACAACTTGCCCTAGAGTAGCACGCTTGACAAGAGATGCCATTTTGTTCCGAAACTTTACCTATACTATATATGTCAAAATCATCTGAAAGGGATGCCAATCTATATTGAAATTATCTTAATGATATTTCCGTTCTTGAATAAAATGTTTGGTAAGATATCTTTCAATAATCTTTATCTCTGCGGTCGGATATGATAGCCGGGCTTTTGGAACTATTGGGCTTAGTGCTAAGCACTACTGCAGACGTAGATAATTAAGAGATGTGATATGACAGCTGGCTGGTGGCTTGCGCTATAAAAGAAGTCAGGTGGTTATCTCACAAAGTCTAGAACAGTCTTTATGCATCAAAGCTATCAACCCACCTTTCAATACCTAGGTATAAGACTCACTTATGCCCGTCAGTTTTAGAGGATGTAGACCTTGAATCAGTTTTCAATAACTCAAGAGCCTAATATGCACTGTCTTACCTCTTATTCCTTATCTCTCTATCTCTGGGTTATCTCCCTTTGTATTTTAAGCGCAAACGCTTTACCTGGAGGCTGTGGCGGGTCTTTGGGCACTGTCAGTATCACTTCAGCACATATTCAGGGACTCAGGTGGACCTGTTCGAACATCGACCCAAGCTCTGTGCCGGGAAGTGGTGACAATCTGCTACTCTCACATTCGACTGAAAGTGATGTGAAGAAATGTGGAACATATTGTGGTAACCGCTTCTTACCCGGCGACGTCATGGCAGCTTTCTGGTACCCGTATAACTCGACGTGCCAGTGTTGGAACATTGGGTTATTCAAGGGCAGCTTCACTGCAGCTCAGCATAAAACCTCCAACATCACCCTCGTTGACTTTTACGATAGGCCACCCAGTCCTGCGGTCAAATTTGGTGTCTTTACCTGCCCAGCTGGTGCGTACAGCGCCAAAATGTCGACTTACGGCTCCTGTGGCCCTTTGAGTGTCACCCCTGCCAGTGCTCCTTTGGTCAAAGGCACATCAGCCTTGCTTACTTGTAGGAGCGTTAAGGCAGAGTATGCAGTCCAGAATAGTAAAGGGACCTTTGATTGCTACAAGGGACTGTCAAAAGCCAAGTACCACTATCAGTACTTGTCGACACTCACTCTGTACGACCTTCTTGACTTTAAAGCACCTAAGGAAAAGAAGTGATTAGCCGAATTTACAGTTCTGATTGAGCTTAAGGCAACAAGTAGAAGAGGGGGCAGGCTAAGGGGACAATTTACAATCTAAATGCATGGCTCTATATTGTTAGTTATCTTACTTCTGTCAGATTGGGAGAATGAAATGATCGCTTATATCTAGGTAAAACCTTGGCAAGATGCTAGAAGTTAAGGGATTTAGATATAGAATTTCCCCTTTTCTAGAAGAAAGATAATATATAAGCTTTCTAATAATTAAAAGTCTTATTTACAAGAAAAACTACTATAAGTATAACTAAAAAGGAAAGCCTAGTACTTGCTAAAGATATTTAGAATAATAACTAATTAGATAATTAGGCTTAAATCTAGTAATAAGTAGATTAGCTAGTATAAGGCCCTAAAGGTTAAATTAAAAAATAAGGATCTATAGGCTTATATTAACCTAATGGCATTTAATAAGCCTACCCTTAAGGTAGTTACACCTATACCCCCTAATATATTAGCAGTAGGATAGTAAAGCACTATAGCCACTAAAGCGGCAATTACTATAGAAATATTATCTTTATTAATATAAAAGATAGCTATATAAAAAATCAATCCCTTTATTATTAAACCAGATAGAAACTATACTAAATATAAAATATAGACTTAATAAATATTATATCTTATAGAGAAAGATTACTAAATAGTTACTATAATAAAGGCAATATATAAGATATATCTAAAGAACTATAAGGACTTAAAGAGGAGGATATCTATTATTTAAGATTAGGTATTAGATATAGTAAATAAAGGGATTATAAGGCACTATTTTTTAGAAGATAATACTCTAGCAGAATAGGTTTAGTCTCTCTATAATAAGTTCTCCTTAATGTAAATAGAGTAGAAGCAGGAGGCTTATTAAGTATATAGAGAAGTCTTAGTAAAACCTATATACTATAGATATATAACCTATAAAGAAGCAAGTAACTGGCTTAAGTAATAGAGGACTTTAATTAATAAAGCCTAAGATATAGGCCTATAAGAGGCTAAAGAGGCAGATTAGTAGTTTCTTAATTTTATTATAGCTTTAAGGTTAACCTCACTAAAGTTATAGGTAAATGCCTATAGTATTACTTAAATGAATTATATTTAGTTTAATACTCTATCTATTGGTATAGTAGTGGCAGATATTTGGCTAGTACTAGCATTACAGTTAGATATATAGAAAGCTAAAGTAAGCTATAAAGCCTTCTTAATTAAATAAGGGAAAGAGGCTAGAGAAGATTAAGATACCTTAAAGAAGCCTAGGCAAAAGGAGCAAAAAGGAAAGAAGTATTTTTACTAAAGACCTAATAAAGATAAGGTAGAAAGATATAAAGTATACAGACTGAGGTATACTTTATTAAACTGCTTTTATACTTTTCCTAAGAAGGCCTATATTAGGTTTAAACTAATATAGGCTCTTGCCGACTAGGCGCAGAGAAGGATAGAAGAAAATAAAAAAGGTATAGCTAATTAAATTAAGAAGTTAAAACTAAAAGGATTAGCCTAACTATATTTAATTAGCTTTACTTAGCTAAGTGTAGGCCTAATAGTAGCTAACTATTACCCTTTAAATAAAAGTATATTATTAGATTTAAGAGTAACTATATATATATTTAGGGATATAAAGTAAATAAAAAACCTTAAGGCAGTAGCCCTTAGGGACTTCTTTTAGTTAGGAGTAATACAGGTCTTAATAGAAAGATACAATAAAGTGCAAATTAAACTTAAGTTAAGTAATGGCATGTTAAGAATACTATAACTCTATAATGTGGCTTTATATACTATATTAGCTATAAACCTAATATTATTTATTAAGCTAAGAAAATAAGGAATTTAGTAGGATATAAGCCTAGAAAATAATTATCTATAGCATTTAAATAGAAGTAAATTTAGTAAGGTCTTAGAGATTAAAGGGCAATAAGTACTTAAATATAAGTATTCTCCTTAAGACCTAGAACTAATATAAGCTAGACTAGCAGTAAATATACTTTCTATCCCTTTAAAATGGTATATATATATAATATAGACTAAAAGAAAGCTATTAAGAGGTAATACCTTAATATAGCACCTAAAGTTAGGCCACCTAGGGCTAGAGGCTCTTTAATATCTAGCTATATCTATAAGAAGAGTATAGATAAAGTTAAAGATTTTAATAGAAATATAGTAAATAACTATAGTTAACTGTAATATATATAGAGTAGCAAAAGCTTACTAACTAGTATACTGCATTCCTTAAGAGTTAGTTTAAGTTATAAGTTTAAGAGATTAAATAGCTATAGACTTCTACCCTATATTACTAGAATATATAGGCTATAGTTTAGTATAGATATTTATAGATAGAGTATTAGGGTTTACTTAAAACTATTATATAACTAATTAAATAACCCTTACTATCCTTTTAGCATTAAAAGGCTTTTTAAATATAATAGAAGTATAATACTTTAAGAAAGTAAAGGTAATTAAATATAATAATAAGATTATAATAACCTATCTATAAGTATATATTAAGATAGTTTAGTAAGGAATATAATATAAACTATTTACTTTAAATATATAGGCTTAGAATGGTAGTATAGAAAGAGTAGCTGCAGTTATTATTTAGAAAAGCAGGGCAATAAAGGCAGATATAAAAATTCTAAAATACCTTTAGCCTAAATTAATAAAGGCAGCTACCTATCTCTATAACTATATGCTATCAATTTAGAGATAGTATAAGTTACTATATAAGATATTTTACTTAGAGTATATAGCTAAGCAGTTAGTAAAACCAGACCTATTATACCTTAAAGTATATAGATATAAAGCGTTTATACTAATAAAGGATATATAACTATAATATAATAGATTATATTATTAAACCCCTAAAGGATAAATTAAATATCTAGTAGGATATATATTAAGTAATTCCTATAGGATCTAGAACCTATTAAATAAGGAGGTATTCTTAATATAGGATATTACTGTTGGAAAGCTTGTGTATTGTCCTTCTTCTAGAAGAGGGGAAATTCTATATCTAAATCCCTCAACTTCCGGCATCTTGCCGAGGTTTTACCTAGATACAAGCGATCATTTCATTCTCCCAATCTGACACCCCTCTTCAGTGTATAACAATTCTAATAGTGATACGCTGGTCTTGAAGATTTGAGTATTGTGTTGTGTTGCTTCGGCGAGACATCGGTAGACTGTCGTAGGGTGGTCTGTGCTTGTGTTGTCTTGGTAACCAGATTTTGGTATTTGTATTTTTCTGCCCCGCCAAAATTGTTGGTCTTCGGCAAGCTCTCGTCGACATCTCGTCTACTCGTCTTTGAAATTCTCCAGTCGCAATTTCCAATAGTTTCGTCACTATGTCCCGTATCAACTCCTATGCGAACGTTCTCCGAGAGTTCGTCTACGATCCGGAGGTTCAGCTGATCAACCAGTCCCCCGGCGAGATCCCATGTTTTTACTGCGTCTGCAACATCCACCGCGATCTCTCTCTCCGATGCTGCGCCGGCCCCTCGCCGGAGTGTTGTGTTTTCTGTGCTGACGACCGAAAGAAGTGCGGCTCTGTATGTATTTCTCTACCTCGATTGCTAGGTCTTCGCTGACATTTCGCCGGTTCCTCGTGAGTACTTCGGCGCAGTCCAGGCTTACTACCTGGCGATCGAGCGCCTCCAGGATCGTTTCGCCGATGAGGAACTTGATCCTACTCAGGTCTAGCGGGCCTGTGCTGCGATCGAGTCTTGCGGCGCGGCTTGGCGAGTAGTCGCCGACCGTACGCACAACCCTGCCTCTGGTGGTGGCAGCACTCTGGCTGCTACAATTCAGTCCCAAGACATTGCGTCCCTTCGGGACCTTCAGGCACTCCAGTGCCTTATTTCCGTATGTTTTTCGTCGAGGCTTCTCCGACTTCTCGGCTAACCTGTTTCTAGGGTGGTGTCGAACTTACTCCTGAGGAAGTGTCCGCTCGGGTTGCCTCTGCGATGCCCCTCTACGCCCGCAATGTCTCTGCCGCAACCCGCCTTCGTTCGGCGATCCTTCGCCTAGATACCTGCGAGGATGTCCCTGTTGAGGGCGAGGGGACCTGCGATGAACTCCCGTCTGCATTCGAAGCCAAGCCGGCTCTTCGTGCTCTGCTCGACGAGCATTCGGATAACCCCGTTCCTGACGTTCCAGTCGCTTTTGCTGGCGTTGCTCCTGTCAGTCGTCCCGGCCAGTCTACTCCTGCCCGTCGCCGAGGCGCCGCCGAGCCTCCCCGCACCCCTGAGTAATTTGGCTGGGGGTTTTTGGTTCTCTGGTCTTTGTCGTGTGGTTGGCGTTGGTTGCGCGAGCGTTCGCCGGGGCTTCGCCCCTTCTGTACTTTAGTGGTTTTTCGGGGGTGATGAATCTGAACCAAATCTTTTGGGCATCCATTCCGTTGCGTGACCTAATCTGAAATGATTTCTGTCTGCCGTCTAATTGCTGTGATCTCGGCGAGCCCTAGTTGCTTGAGAAAATTTTGGAATTTCTCACTGGTAAGGTTCTTAGTCAGGCCGTCAGCTATTAGCTGAGTTGATGGGGTATATATCATATCTACTGTCCCATTTGCTACTTCTTGTCTTAGCCAATGGTTGTAGATCTGTACATGTTGTAGCTTTGTGTGCAGCTTGACCAATTCCTCCTTGACTAGTTGAATAGTTTGTAAGTTATCGCATTGGATAGTCACCTTCGGTGGCTTGGCGGGGCCTCGCCGAGGGATCTTATCTTCCAGATTGACTTGCAATGAGGATATAAGCCGGCTTGCAAAGATAGCCTCTTTGGCTGCTTGTAATAGGGCAAGTAATTCCGCCTCGGTAGTAGATGTGGTTACAGTATCTTGCTTATTTGCTTGCCAGCTTATTACTCCTCCAAACAGTTGCATAGTAAAGGCCTGTAAGCTTCGACGGTCCACCGAGTTGTCGGCAAAGCTTGCATCTAAGGCTACCAGTAACCCATCAACCAAAGAGTTATCATCACTTCTAAATTAAAGGGCTAAGTCCTTAGTTTAGGTAAGATACTATAGTGCTCTGTCTGCCGCTTCATGATGTTATGGTCCCAGGTTTTGGTTAAATCTTGCTAATCGGCTAGCTACAAAGGCGATATCTGGGCGAGTTATCACCGCAGCATATATAATAGTACCTACTTTCTGTTGGTAACTATTTATGCTTTTTGGGCTTGATGATTCGGTATGTGGTAATAACTCTTCTTGTGCTATCGGGACGACTGCTCTGTATCTCGGTAAGGGGTCTGGAAGTAATCATCACATTTTGTTGATATATACAGCTTAGGAGAGCTATAGGCGACAGTTTGGTCTGTCCCTTATGACCTTAATGCCTAAGAACC